>NW_012149008.1:112159-135956 GCF_000956105.1 Propithecus coquereli
TTTCATACAAAAAGCTAGTCTTTATCAGTTCTATTTTTTAAATTTAAATTTGTTATTTCCATAGTAATCTTGAAATAGCATTATTCTGTATTTAATGGGTTCTTTAAAAACCCCTAGAGAACACAGGGGTACTATTTCTCATCAATAAGGAAACCCCTGGGTAATGATTTGTCTCCTCATTACTTTTATCCAGCACACTAAGCTAATATATATTTTGCTAGAATAGAAATGCAAACCATGTTACTGGTCCCTGAGGGAATTTACTTCTTACTACCCTCTAAAGAATGCAGACAAGCAGAGAAAAAAATAATTCCACAAATTTTATATAACATCACTTTTACTTTTTCATTCATTACCTTACTGCTCTGTCAAATACCATTCAGAACAGAATTTAAATCGAATCCCAGGAGTTTCCATGCTTTTTATGATTTCAGATGTCTGTGAATTTTTCTGGACACAGATTTCCCTAATCCTCTACCATGAACATCAGCATTTAAAAGGAATCAGCTGTGCTTCAAAAGTACAGGCACAGATACCACCAACTGACTAATTACAGCAAGCCCCACATCTGGATAAACACTGAGCAAAATATGATTAAGCATGAGGTCAGCTGAACCTAGTAAATACATGACGGATATCGCTAACAGTGAACAGGGAAGCAGAACTGCCTTCCGCCCTAGTGTTGACAACTGATGGCATCGCCAATGTGTCTTAGGTTTAAAAGAAGGGGAAGGAGAGTGGGAAGGGAAGAACAGAACCACCCTAACCAGATAGTCTTTTTACAGGGAAAGGCTGTAAAAGTGAGCACCCACATACTGCGCGTCATAAAGACAGCACATTTTTTCCTTTAAAAAGACTACTCACAATGGGATAATTCATCTAATACTATGGACTCCTTAGAAAGAGGTAATTTAAGTTGTAGATAAGCATTTACCCTGAGTTGATGTATTAGTCATTCAAGTTAAGGTCCATGAGCTATTTATGATTTGAAATGTGTCAAAATATACTTTTATCACCACAAATCAATACTACTCACTTCCAGGGCCCTTGATTTCCTGTCTGGAAGTCTGTTCCGTGTGTGTGTGTGTGTGTGTGTGTGTGTGTGTGTGTGTATGCATGCGTGCGTACACAGTCATCTTCTGAAATTCTTTCTACATGCATTTCAACCTGTATTGATGATTAGATGGTAGAAAGGGGGTAAGAGGAGCAGAAATCAGCATAATTGCCCCCCAGTTCCGGGAGTAGACTGTGGGACATTTTCTTGGATTAATCTGCAAGGGTAAAGCTCTGCCTCTGTATTGATCTGCAATGCTTGTTATGTGGCCCTAATGCACTGTTTTCACTTTGGGAAAATGCTAAATGAGATTACCGTCTAACATTAGAAGACCATAAAACACAAGCCATGGCACTTTCCATTCAGGAAAAGGGTTTCAAAGACATTTCCAATATGCATTATGGTAAACCCTCCATATAGTCACGGAGTCAGCAATTGACTTTTATTGACTACTTTTACTCCCGTTGATGGAAAAAGCTACTATTAGGCAAAAAATAACAAACGGTAGAATTTTAAGATACCTAAGAAGGAAAACTAAATCTTAGCTGCAAAGCACATTTAAACAATTTAATTTCATTTAATTTCTTTGTATGTAAGGAAGATTCAACAAAGAAATGGTAAATGACAATGTTAAGAGAAAGACGAAGTATAGATTTGGAGAACTTGGAACAATAGCAAGGGAGTGTGAAGATATAATTGCTATCCAAAAACATGTTTAGCAAAAAAGAAATGGTAGAATGAAGTTGATCTTTGAAAATACATACCTATCAAAAATAATTAAGAAATAATATTCAGTTCTGTGATTACTTGAAATTACTGGGGAATTTTAATGGATCCCACCAAATAAATGTACATTTCTCTGTCTTTTCTTTCTTGTGCTCCCCTTGACTGTCCCCCCACCCCCCACAGTGGCACTTAAGGCCCAGGAGGTTGCTGACAGTGTGCAGACGCAGAACTGGAGTCCCAAAGATTTGACCCAAGAACAAAATCAAAAGAAGTACTACTCCTGGTAGGTATTCTGTAACCCGTAGCCAGTAAAACATTTTTTTGGCTAATGTTTATTGCTAATACCCACTTTAAAAAGACACCTAATATATCCAAGTATTTTTCTATGACACTGACAGGTCCATTGTAGGAACTCTGGAAAAAGACAGAAAAGAATAAAGATATACATTTAGGTTGTTTCTAATTTTTCAGAGCTTAAAATAACATGGTGATGGACATAAATTATTATTACCATTTGTGTTATATCCCTGGGAGACTTTTTTATAAGTTCAATTAATTGGTCAAAGAGAGATGAAAATAGTTTCAGTTAAAATGAAGCAGAGTTAGGCAGTATCCAGATCTTTCCCGTTAAGACCCTATAACACAATTATACTTGGTTATTTGTTTTAGAACTAGCTGTTGGTTTTACTGCTGCCTCTCCTACTTTCATGTCTTAGAAACGTCTTTGATGTGGGTCTGAGCTTTACATTTCAAGGAAACTACTTATCCATCTTTTTAGTTCTCCTAATATAAATAGCAAGGATAATAAGGTAACTTCAGACAAGTAAAACATATAGAGACAGCTCTCCTCATACTACTCCCCATTCAGAAGGCTAAAGAAGTCACATAACGACAATCAGTTAACAACCTCAATTCGTAAAGCCCTAGGGAACACAAAAATCACTGATTATGAGCACAGGTATGCAAAAAAAAAAAAAAAAAGAGGATCCTTTCCCTGTATTTGGACCAGTAAGTACCCTGAGTGAGTTCTACAGAAACTATAAGGAAATACCAGAGGTGGGGGGGAAGGAGGGAGGAAGGAAAAGGAGAGAGAAAATATGAGAATGGCTGGTGTTAAAAGGAGAATTCTTTTAACAGGTTTTGGTAATGCATCCTTCATGGGGTCAGGTGGTCCCATAATTTAGCACTGTAAAAGCAGGCACACAACACAGTCATGGAGTCAAATCTTTAAGTCTATTCCTATGGCACAATGTAAAAGCTCTTTATTGTGTACTAACTTTTCATTAGATGTTGAGCCCAGTGGTCAGGATTTCTGCTTTTCTTTTAAAATTCAAAACTAAAGCTAGTAAGCACATTTTCAATATTTAAAAATATGTAATAATTCACTTGTTTCTCTTGTCACTTATAATTTATCATATAATTCAATATAAAGGAAGAAAGTATTTATCTAAAATGTATGATCTTCTATTAAAATTTTTAATTTTACCTTAAAGCATAACATCCTAATATTCATTTTCAGAATAAAATGTAAACAGTCTTTTCCTAGACTGAGATCTGAAACAACTCAATTTCAGTCTTTTCTGACATTCTTAATAACTGCTAACCATTTTATTAATGATGTCTCTATTTGTGTTATAATCAAATTTCCATAATTACATGTTAGAGGTCAAATATCTCCAAAAGTCACCTGTTTTCTTTGTTTCCATTTGTTTTCACGTACACTTTGAGATACAGTTTCTTAAAAAATAAAACAAAAACGGAAGGCTTTTTTCCCATAAACATCTATTACTAACATGATGAATGTTAACTAATCCGTTGTCTCTATCATCACAACACAAAAAATGTCAAGAGGCCTCCACTGTTATCAGAGAAGGGAACACTGACCTAGACATACCTGGTTCAGCACTTAGCTAAATGAACAGTCAAGCTGATAGCAGACCATTACCCATAATGAGCACCATACCATTTAACCAGTAGCTTCAGCTTGGGTGCTGTAAAAGAAACAGTTAGCTTTGGCTAGATGTACAACAGAGTATAAACGATTCTATTCTGTAAACCCAAGGCTTGAAAGAGTAGTATCTGAAAATACTTTAACATTTTAATTTTAATCTACTGCTGTCTTTGGAGAAAATATCAGGATGACAACCCAGTAATCTGGATCCACAGGAGGAGAGTGACCTGCAAGGTGGGAGGGGAAAGCATTGCCGGTCGCTCCTGCATTGCCAGTCACTCCTCTCCCCGCCAGTTTTCAGGAACTTGAGTAAAATTTCTAAACCAGGAAAATCCCAAAGACAGGACCTCTGATCCCCCATCCCAGCTAAAATGAGCACTGCAGCACTGGGCACACACAGATGCACTGTGCCCACGCCGCCAACAGGCCGCACACGCCCTAAGCACAGGAGTATGAACACACCAAAATGTTAGGTGAACAAAAAACTGCGATTCTGCAATATATTTTTCTTATTCAATAATACTGGGTACTTGGAAATGACGGGGGCAGGTGGGGGGACCTAGGAGAGTGGGAACGCAATCAGTGTGTAACACACTGCAGCTGGTGGGAGAACACGCTCTGACACGGTGGGACCGCCCTGACGCCTGGTTTCTTTTCCTGGGGAGGCAGCTCTTACTCTGCTCTCTGGCAGCTGCGCCAAACCCTGAGTGAGATCCTGCTACGTTGGCTCACCCAGCACAACTGAAGAGCCGGAGAGCTCCTACTCTCCATTAGGGGTCTGAACTTAGAAAACCGGGGCCATTTTCCGCTGGCTCTCCAAAGAATGAGGGCCCCCACTGTTTAATTTTGTTATTTACAAAAGTGAAAAGATTTGTGAAGTCAGGCATCTACTCTGAGGTGGGAAAAAACCCCAATCCATTGGCTAATTTTTATTTTCTGCCATATCATGGTATTGTTGACCTATTTTGGCTATATACATCACAGTTTTTATCTGTGAAATTAATTTTATCTGGGAGATAAAATTAATTCTTACTTACATAAAAGATATCACGAATAAGAGGCAATAATTATGAAGAGTTTGGGGACATAAAAATATAACTGATGTTGACATTAGTTCAAATCTGGAAGGACCCACGAATCACCTTCCATATCACACTTAATTTAGGACAAACCAAGTACTTATGAGATGTTATTTTCTAAAACTCGCAAAGTTTTCTCAGCAAGCAAAATTCTACACATTGCATTTTAGTCAGGGTGGGGAGCCCTTATTTAGAGAGATACAAGCTATCTCCCCCTCCCTCCTCCCTTCTTTTCTTAACAATGCTTGGAATATTGTTATTGCTTAATAAATGTCAAGTAAGAATGCAGTAATAAAAACAGACACTAGCTCTTTGTGTTAACAGTGCCTGAGACAGAGTGTGGCAGTTTATAGAAAGTATAGTGGGTAGAAACTACCTCCTACAATGCACATAATAGGAACAGAACAAAATGACAATTCACAGAAGTGGCCCTTGGTTATAAGAATTGCAATATGGGCCAGGTGTGGTGGCTCACGCCTATAATCCCAGCACTTTGGGAGGCTGAGGCGGGAGGATCGCTTGAGGCTAGGAGTTCGAAATCGGCCTAAGCAAGAGTTAGACCCTGTCTCTACTAAAAATAGAAAAATTGACATGGTGGCACGTGCCTGTAGTCTCAGCTACTCAGGAGGTTGAGGCAGGAGGATCACTTGAGCCCAGGAGTTTGAGGTTATACTGGGCTATGATGACTCTAGTGTACCCTAGTCCAGGCAACAGTGGGAGACTCTGCCTCAAAAACAAACAAAAACCCCAACAAAATACAAACAAAGAAAAGGAATTGCAATATGTACAGAAATATTCTCTTTGTCCTTACAAAAGAGCCACAAGCATTGGAATGAAAATGTTAAATCTGAATCTCCAAAGGTTATATCCATGTGGAAATGAAACTACGTAATCTTAACATATGCCACATTGTTTTCATTTGAACATCTCAATAAGGTTTCAGGACCAAGAAAAGCATTACTATTATTATTACTACTACTACTATTAAAGAAAAGCATGATACTTACTCTCTCCTGACTTTGTAAAGTAACTGTTTAAATAGATGACTTAGAAAATGTTAATCGTGAGCATATGTAATGCATCAACCTTAGATTTCTTTTTTGTAAACATGTGTATCTATACAGTGTATTGAACTTACGTTGATACAAGTTATTTTTACCGTCTAAGCATTGTGAGTTATTTCCATTCCCCCATGATGTTGCATGGGAATGTTCATTAAAATTGGTCTGAGGATGAAAAGTATGAGGGTTGGTTGGTTCATTTATTCTTTCATCTTCTCAGTCACTCCCACAACGAATATAAAGCCAGACATTTATCAAGCATTCATTACATGCCATCCACTGTGACAGTGCTGAATAAGAAGTGATCCCTGCATACAGCTGGCTCACAGTCTAGGGCATGAGACAGAGGTGCACACAAGGTCTTACAAAGAAATCAAGAGGTAGTAACGTTGTAAACATAGTGCTAAGCAAACACAGAGATCTGCTTTTATAATAGATGTGACCAAGACTGAATATACAGTGTTCCAGATAAGAAGATATCCATCACTAGTGAACAGGACTGATCTCAAGATTCTCTTAAACCAACTTTCAAGCCAGCAAGATCTGTCCAACATATCTAGACTACAGAGACAGACTCAGAGATGAGTAGGAGAGACCTCCTCTGGCCTTGTGTTATGAATACATCCATAACCTTGTTACTGCAAGTCTCCTAAACTCCTCTGCATTCCCTCAGAGGAAAGTTCAGTGTTTGTGGTCATGACATTTGCTAACACAGGCCTGGTTTGGGGAGGTGGGAGTACCGGTGTTTAGTAAGAGCTTATAAATTCTGAATCAACTAGGTAATCCACAAGGAAATAATCAGAGGCCAGAAGTTTCAGACCTACTAACAAAGAAAGGAATACTGAGGCAAGTTCCCAGCTGCTAAGTCTTGGTAGGAGAGCTCTGGTGGTAACTTTCAATTGATGCCAAAACTACTCTTGAGCCTTATCATTTTCCCTACTAGGAACACCTCTGGTAACCACTCTATGGCTTTACTACTTGATATTGCCCAAAAGGAGAAAGCTAGATAACTTGGTTTTGGATCATTGCTCAGATTTGGAGGCAGAAGGGAGATTAGAGAAACTGGGACAAGTTGGGGAAGGTAGAAAGATACTGGAAAGCAGAAGAACCTACCAGAACTAGAGGAGAATCCTGGAGGAGAAAGGGAAGGAGTCATGGGCTGGATTTGGTCAGACGGAGGAAAAACAGGGACTGGCTGAGCATACCAACCAACCCACCCACCAGGAAGGACGAGGGAAAGAAGAGACTGCAAGTTCTCGGCTAGCGAAAGGGCATTACTCCCTTCATCACCCACCGTCCTGCAGAAAACTCTCTAGTGTGGAAGAGGAGAACTGGAAATACCCAACATGAGTGTTCCCAGTATAGCCAAGGGCACCACCAGTCCCGGCAACCTATTTGATTTTTCTGACAAAGGATACTTATGAGAACATTTAGCGAACACTGAACACACCCTCCCAGAGCCAATCCTTCCACAGTTGGAGAGATATTTACTTCACAGGCCTGAGTGTACCATTCTCATCAGTCTAACTATTGAAATAGCACAGGGGTGACTCGGGTGTGAGGAGTTAAGTGAAATTCCACGTCGAGTCACCCAAGCATATAAATATATTTCGGTACCCCCACTTCTGCTGTGATCAAATTTAAGACAGTGCTTTTAATACCAAGATAAGTCAAGAATGGCTTACTTTAAAAAATTTTCAAAACTGTCACATATCTCAATGAGGACTCTGACACAATCCAAAAAACTAGGGTATGACCAAAATTTGTCTGTGGTGCGAAAGCATGTTACATTACTTTACGTGATACGCTTTTTTCCACTACATTTTAAAAGCAAGATCCAACTACCAGATACACATAGAAGCAATGTGTCTGGCTTCCTTAACTGAAAGAATTGCAAATGTATTTATTTTAGTGGCAAATGAAGGAGGGGAAAAGTCCATGCTGATTTGCCCTTTAAGTGTCAGAATGCTAAAAATGAAGAGCAGAGGGAGCACCAGCTGGGAGGAGGGGTAGAGTTAAGCCTCTGCCTCTTTTCCCTCCCCTTTGCTTACTTGAAGGGGGGAGTGCTTAGGCACTGCCACTGGAGAGGGAAATCCCAAAATGGCACAACAGGCCATGCCGGCAAACATCCGCGGATGTGGTGCTGCGAGTCAGAAAGAATGCCACACGGACTATCGGAGTTGTGGCCACTGCGCACACACTGCAAAGGGGGCAGTAAAGGACGTGCAGAAATAAAGAGGTGAGGGGGGAAGGGGGATATAAAATTCACTCCCACAAGAAGCTTATCATTTGCTGGGAGACGAAAGACACACACTCATAAAGGTCACAGGTGACACAGGGCAATCTACATGTCCAGGAAACGGTACTGGCAGTAAGTGCTTCAACTGTCGAGGGAGAGATCACTTCTAGTTGGGCAGTGGTAGACCGGAATTCCATGGAAGAGGAGATGGGATATGAAAAGCCCCCTGAATGAAGGGTAGGATTGTAAGAGGCAGAGAGGACGTTTGGGAGGGCCCATGTGAGCCAAGGCCCAAGCTCAGTTGAGTCTGGCACGTTCGGGGGGCTCAGGCTGTAGTAGGGGGTTGGCAGAGGGGGAGGCAGGGCTGAGAGAGGAGGTGTTGGGACACGGAGAGTCTTCCAAGAACAGACAGCATGTTTAGATTCCATTCTGCAGGTGATGGCAAGCCACCTGCCTTTCTAAATGGGAGAGTGCGGTTATAAAGGTGCCATCTCCGAAAGGTTGATCTGATGTGAACAAATCAGATGGATGGAAGTGGGAATCCACTGGCCTCCCAGTGGAGCAGTACCCAGCCATGAGGGTGAAACAGGCTGCTGAAGAGAGCAGAGGCGCTGGAAAGCAGGAAGGAAAGACACGGTAACTGACAGGACATGTGGTAAAGAGGAGGAAGGACTAGGAGAATCGCACCATGGCCGAGGCCTTGGGGATTTAAAGAACGAGCATGCTCAAGTAATGTCAGGAAGCCCGAGTGGAGATGACCCCTGCTCCGATCTAAATTGTGCAGCTGGAGCTCAGCACAACGGCAGGGCCACAACCACAGCTTAGAAATCCTCTGCAAGACATGGTGGGGACTGTAGAGACGGAGGGCAGGAAGGACAGGTGGGAGCCTTGGGAACAGCCAGTGTTGGGGAGTGGCAGGAAGGAAGATGGAAGTCGAGGTACTGACTGTGGAGAGAAGAGCTGGTGTGATGCAGCATCACAAGGCTGGGGAGCCAGAGTTTCAGGACAGAGAAGACAGCCAAAAAGAATGAAGACTGGATAAGAGGCCATGGAACGTGATCCTTAGCAACCTGAAGAAAGCATTTCAGTAGGGAGCATACAGCAGAAGCAGGTCCACAGTGAAGCACGTTACAGCATGAGGCCGGTGAGATGCGGGAGGAGTGGAAGGAAATGGCTTGTTGGGTAGGAAACCTCAAAGGCTAGAGGAGTGGTCTGACAGCAACAGGAATTCTTGTCGGTAAGCCCACGCATGAGAAAAGCAGCAGTACGTGAGAAGGGTTCTCCTAAAGGAGCTGGGCACAGAACAGCAGAGACAGTGTATGCTGGAGGGAGGCCCAGCTGCCCCGCCAGACAGTGGTACCTGAGCAGGCTCAAGGGACTCCACCCCGGGAGATACTCAGCACCGACAAGGGACGTGCCAGACTCCTCCTCTGCCCCCAAGCTGGACTTCCCCCTACAGCACACAAGTTTATACTAAAGTACATATATCAAAGGCAGGGGATTAATGAATGGTTAATGGAAAATGGAGTAAGTTTGGCATAAAATACATTTGAAAAATAGGAGTTTATAGATGTTGGACAATAATGATTACACACTGTATAAGCTCATGATACGCACACAAAATTTAATTTAAAATAATGTAACATGTAAATGCTGATATATACATAAAATATATCTGAAAAAATACATAATTGGAAATAGCAGTTGCTTTTAAGGAGGGGAATTGAATAGATAGATGGTCAACTAAGGAGCTTTACTTATGCATATGACATTCAAATTTTCTATCATGTGTACATATTGCTTATCAAGAAATAATTTATTGTAAAAATGAATGGCATACTATTCATATATATTGTATACCCCGAGAAATTGCTGTAAGAAATCTTGCTTCCCACCCAGATGCCTAGGTACCACAATTCCTAATGGTAATGCCGTTTCCATGATTTTGTGGCACTAAATAGAAAACTGATCAAAAAGACAAACTGAGACACCAGATATGAAATCCCACAGGCAAACTCTACACAAAGACAACATGTAAATTGGGACACAATTCATGGTGCCTCCATACATTGTCAGGATTCAGCACAGGTTTGGCATGAGCCCTTTTGATTTAGTATCTCAGCAACCTTGTGAGGAAAAAGAGAAACTGCCAAATTATTTAAGTCACAGGGCAAGGCATTGCTAGTGAAGTGTACCATGAGCATTCGAAAAGGCTGGAAGCTTTCTCCATCTATAAAATTCTTCTAAGTTGGCCTCTTCTCTGTCCTTTTAATTGCTCCCTCCGCACCCCACCTCCTTCCCTCTTTTAATTGCAATTCCCAAAGCTCAGATCTTCGCCCCTACTGTTCTTCTACACTGCCCAGTGCAGTGATTTCTTCCTTCTTTGAGGGTTCTCCACTGCTGTGTGTGTGACCGAATTGGATTTCCAGTCTGTCTTCACCAGTCAGTAGCTGTATAACCTTAGGTTTCTTTGGGCTTCAGTTCTACCAAATATACAGTTAGTCATCTTACCCATTCCAAGCCAGGGACTGGATCTGATGATCCCTTCAACCTCTAAGCCTCTATGCTAAGCATCAACTAGACATGACCAACTTATCATTTCCATTTTCTTATCCGAACAAGATTTTCCTTCCATTTTACACCAATAGCAATACTGTTAGCTCATCATTATGCATTAAACTTTGTTTCTTTTGTTGTTTATAATATTTTATATTTGAGAAGTCACTGAGATTGTTAGTTTTTCCTTTGAAATACCTTTCACTTCCAACCCTTCCTCAGTTTCACCTATCATTACCGTAGGCTAAACTATCACTTCATGCATATACCACTATTACTGTAGCCTCCAAACAGTCCCTCTGCCCTCAGCTGCCTCCTTTTCACATTCGTCAACATGAATTTTACTAAATGAATAGCCTGCAAAATGCCAGCCTTTCCTAGGCTTCAACAAAGACTCTTCCTTCTCCTCTCCACCTCCCAAAGCTAATTTTACTTCCAAAATATTTCTCATATCCCTTGCCTCCTCACGAGCTACTACTTATGGTGTTGGGAGAAAGAATATCCACTGAAACTTCCACTAAACCGCTATTTACCTATTCTGGCCTCAAAGTGAAGGACAGATGGTGACATTTACAAGGTTGTTTTCAAACACAATCTAATATGAACCAGAATAACAGCCAAAGAGCACAGCTACACATATTCCTAATGTCCGTTTCCCGAAACATGTTATAAAATTATAAAATCATTCTCTGAATTGATTTTATTTTTCACTCGTGGATAAGGGCACTATCTACAGGAGCAATAAGTTTCCATAGGAACTAAATTCATTTCAAAAGGTTTGAACATAGAGGCTTAAAAAAAGTGCTCAAACAATATACCAATTTTGTACATAGTGTCTTGCATCCTTGAAACTCAGAGTATTATAAATATTAACCTTTCAATCCCCTGAAAGCCCCTGGAAATGAGAAGACAAGTCTCTCTGCATTTGGAAAATGGATATGTTTAAGGTAAGTGGTAGGAAAAGGAGAAATTAGAAGGTGGGCTGCTAATTTACAATGTTTCATCTCTAGTATTAAACACAACTAATCATGGTAACACTATTTACTAATTTTTGGAAAATAAGTAAGTACACTATAATTTCAAGTAGTTGCTAATATTTTCCTACTTGATATTCCATAATTTAAACATAAAAATTAGAAAAAATATACTAAGCATTTTATAGCCAATAAAATAGAAAAGTTTATATGAGTGTGTAAGCGTACTGAACTACATGTGCCTCTATGGAACATCGACACAACCATAATCTAAAAATTCTAATATGTTTCCTTTTTTGTTCTGATGGTGCCATAAGAAGGCATTAAATTCCAATACATCCTCTTGTATTACATAAATGGATTAAAGCATTTTTCAGAGGACAGGCAAGATTTAGCAAATTGGCTTAACATTCTAGGCTGCTGCTGAGACTAAAATGAAAAAGACCAACTATGAAGTATAGAAAACAACAATCTACTATACAAATTCTCCAAATGATTATGATGAGCCTCATACAAGAGTATTTCGGAGGTGGAATCTCAATGATTTCTATATAAAGGGATAATGATGTATTACTGCAGGACCAAATAATGCATTTCTCAATTCATGTCTGGATTGGATTCACCATGCTGAGCTCCATTAGTTTTACATCTCCCTAAGGGTTCCAATTCAGCAGTATTAATCTATGCCATTACACACAGCCCCAGTCTATGAATGCCTGCCTTTCGAAGGTTCCTTAATACAGCTCTCCAGTTGAGTGTTTCTGGAGAAAAATCACAGAACTAGGGAAACTGGAATCAATACAAATTCTTAAGTAGATGCTAAATCCTGCCACAATGTTATCGCACTTCTATGGTAAGCTCACTCTCCTGCTTGTTACTATGATAATTCATGCCATTTCCAACCTCTTAAAAAAAAAACCTCACCTTGTTCCTTCCCCTTTCACTCTTGGCTAATGTATTGGCCTCTTACTTCACTGAGAAAAGTAGAAACCAAACAATAACTCTCTCATCTTCCCATCATAAAATCTGGATCTGCACTCACCTTCTCCTTTTCTATTGTTACTTTAGGGTTTTTTTTTTTTTTTTTTAATGACAGAGGTTCAGAAGGTATTCTGTTGTTACTTTGGAGGAAGAATGTCTCTCTCATAAAAAGAAAGGCAATCCCTACACATGGATCCAATTCTGACCTTCCCCCCACCCTGCCTTCTAGTGGGATTTTCTTTCCTTCTTGTATCTTCAGCCTCTTTCTCTACTAGAAGTTTTTCACTAGCATTCCACCATTCTCTAAAATAGTGCTGTCCAGCAGCAATGATGGAATTGTTCTAAATCTATGCTGCCTGACACAGTGGTCACAGCCACACGTGGCTGTTGAGGACCTGAAATGTGACTAATGCAAAAAAGGGAATGCATTTGAAATTTTATTTAATTTTAATAAATTTTAACCTAAACAGTCACATGTGCCCAGTGGCTACTGTATTGTTGAAAGTACAGTTCTAGCAAATTCTATTAATACCCTTACAATAGCCACCTCCACTTCCTTAGCTTCCACCTATTCTCTCCTATCCACACCAAAGTGGCTTTCGCTTAACCTTTCGATGGAATGGCGCCTGTTAAAAGTCCAAGACCTTTAGGTGGCCAAATCCAGTGATTTTTAGTAGACATCTTACAGGACCAATCAGCACAGACTTGTTCCAGTAAAGTACTCCTCTTTCTTGAAAAGAGTTTCTGGGCTTCCATACTACTGCACTCTCCTGCTTTTCTTCCTAGCTCTCTAGCTCATCTTCTTCTAACTGATCTCTAAACGTTGGAATTCCTGAGGGTCATGGTCCTGGAAGACTCTCTGCTCTTTTCTCTCTCTCCATGGGTATCTCGACCATTCTTATGGCTTTAAATGCCATCTGTTTGCTGGCAGTGATCAAATCTGTACGTCTAGTCCAGCTCTCTTATAGGTGACTGTCTACTGCTATTCACACTGAGGTTTTACAGGCACTGCATGTTTAAAACTAACTCCGAATTCCCTCTTCTACCCTGAATTTGTTCTTTCTTCCCCATCTCAGTAAATGGACACTCCAAAATCAGGAGTCGTCCCTGACACCTTCCCCTCTCTCATTCCCAATATCCAATCTATCCACAAGGCCTGTCAAGTAAACTTCTAAAGTAGATCTGGAATTGATCCATTTCTCTCCATTGTCATTGTCCTAGTCCAAGCCACCATAACCACCTGCCTGGAATTTCAATAGCCTCCTTAAGTAGTCCCCTGGTTTCCATTCTCTGTCCCTCCCCCTCATCTCTTCTGCAATTCATTATCAAAACAACCACCAGAGTAACCCTTTTCAACTACAAATCTGTTTTACAACTCTCAGGGTACGGCCTTAACCCTTCAAAGATTTCTCACCTCTCTTGGGATAAAATCCAAAATACTGATTATGGCCTATTAGGTCCTACAAGCTGTAGCCCCTGCCTCCATCTCTCTTCACTATACTTTCCCACGATATGCTTTCTTTCAGAACCTCGAAGGAGTTAAGCTCCTTCCTTAGAGTCTCAACACACTGGTCCTGCTGCCCTTCCTTTATACTTCCCCTAACTCCTACTATTTCAGTCTTCAGGTCTCAGCTTTAAAAGGCTGTCTCTGACCCCTCAGTGGATTCCCCTGCGACATGCTCTCACAGCAGAGAGCACTTTGCACAATAACCACTGCCAAGTTATTTGGGTGACTAGTCTTTTCTGCCGTTAGACTGTAAGCTCCAAGAGGGCAGTATTCCCTGGCACAACATCTGCCAAACATCACAGGCTGTTCACACCTCTCCCTCTTACACAGCCACTGGGGTACCCGCTCCATGTCTCACTGCCACTGTATTAGCCAGCATGTACGTGTGGGGACAAGGCAGGCCTGTGAGGAAGAGTGGCCAAACTATGCTGGGGAGACAATTGTTCTTAACAGCCCAAATGGAATTCAGAATGAGATTCCCAATACATAGAACGACCAAAGTTAGTTAGGTTCTAGAATACAGTCACTACTTACACTGTAGCTATTTATTGTGATGGTTATAAAGACAGGATCTGGCATCTAAAACATATAGGTTCAAATGTGGGCTCTACTGCTTACTTGCTATAGAAGCTTGGTGCTTAATCTCTCTACAGTGCAACTTTTTCATCAATTCCTGCTGTTTAAGATTGTTGTAAAGATTTGTAAAATAACGTTTGAGCTCTCAGCACAATGTTTGGCACTGAATAAGTTTTTAATAAATGGTAGCTGTTGTTATTATTGTTTTAACTAATAAATTCCTGTAGGTTATTCTGGGAACCTAATTATTAGTTATCACCTTATTGCCAAAGAAAAATGGGTTTCTCTTTTCAGATAGCCAACTTTAAAACCAAGTTTCAGAATACAGTCCATCTTGGAGTTAGTGACTGTCCAAGTAATCATTTTTTTTTTCTTTTGAGACACAGTCTCGCTTGGTCACCCCTGCTAGAGTGCAGTAGCATCATCAGAGCTCCCTGCAATCTCCAACTCCTGGGCTCAAGTGATCTTACTGCCTCAGCCTCCTGAGTAGCTAACACATGCACCACCATGCCTGGCTAAATTTTCTATTTTTTGTAGAGATGGGGTCTCACTCTTGCTCAGGCTGGTCTTGTGCTCAGGAAACTTGATGGTGCCCACAAAGTGTTCAGGTGGTGGCAAAAGACGGTTTTTGCACATGCTTTTGATCAAGGGATTAGAAAGTTGCACTCATGTTAGAATCAAACCTCCAGCATGGGGTATATAATTAACATAAACTTATATATCTTTTCTTTCCCAAACTAAGTTCTCATGGGGAGCAACAGTCCTTCCATGAATAAATGGAATTGTATTTGAAGTAATTACACTTGGCACGGATTTGCCCACTGCTGGTGCAGGGCTGCTACTTGTGACAAGGCAGTGAGGGGAACTCAATAGAATTGTCGGCAAACTGCTTTAATAGTAGCAAAATCCTGCCTAAAACAAGTTGGACATTTCGAGAATAAAAAACACCACATGGTTAAAGTTCTATTACTGTTAAACCAGTACTCAAACAGGACAGAAACTGGTTTTCAGCCTTTCAGTGAGTTTCTACATTTTTAGGGTCTTAATAAGTGTCATTTTATAAAGTCTAGCTGGTGATTCTTAGCAGGGGGCCTAGATACGCTGATGTTATTATTGTTGTTTTAACTTTTACTTTTTTGTAGAAATGGGGGTCTTGCTATTGCCCAGGTTGGTCTTGAACTCCTGACCTCAAGCGATCCCCCAAAATGCTAGGATTATAGGTATGAGCCACCACGCCCAGCTGACATGTTGGTGTTAATTTAAAATGTTGGATAGCATTTCAGTTTATTCATGCCGTGAAGTCTGTTCCTTCCCCTACACCACCTCCAAAAGTTTTAACCACCAAAGGACATTCAGCGATAATAGGGAGAAATATGAAAGTACTAATAATTATTTCATTTTCAAATGGTTTTCCATGTACAGGTAATGACAGCACTGATTGTAATGGCCCTGTAGGCCAGTCCACAAGCAGGGATGGGGGAAGAGGATGGCCTAGGAGGAACCTTTCTATAATAAATGCACCGTGGTGAATGCAAAGAAAAC
The DNA here is from genome assembly GCF_000956105.1 of Propithecus coquereli. NCBI lineage: Eukaryota > Metazoa > Chordata > Mammalia > Primates > Indriidae > Propithecus > Propithecus coquereli. Next base: position 128,406 of record NW_012149008.1, read on the forward strand.
CCAGGTAAAAGTTAAAGAGGGTCTTCCCTGTGCCTGAACAAGTTGCCTCTGTGAAAGACAAATGAGAACCTGGAGCTTTACATTTAATAAAACCATGGTATTTGTGGACTGACAACTGTTCAGAAGTTAACTGCACATTATTGAATGATTGTGTGAAAAGCTTGTAAAATTTGCAGCTTTGTTATATCGTATCACGGTAAGTGGTATATAGTGTCTGTGGCTATGACAGCAGTACATGAAATAATTTTAGGATTTATTGGCCTAATTTGATCAATATAAACTGTCAAACTGGATGATCATGGCCAGCAATTCCAGTTTGAGTTAGGCCTGAAGAATCCTGAAAAAGGAAGATCTCAAGCACCACTCAGGATTATAACTTCCGTCTGAATAACTGGTTTGGTTATCTAAATTGAACAGACTAATGAGATAATTTGTATCACAACCACATACTGTATAATGAAATAAAGCAATGAGGGCTTTTATCAAAGCTTTCCAACATGATGGTAAATCAATTATAATATTAATTTCTACCAAATACCACCAAATTGTACCCCTTTTAGATCTCCAATATTAACTATAAGCACCAATATTTAGACTGAAGGGAGAATTGTTTAACAGATGAAATATTTCCTACTTCTAGTATTTTAGGCGAGGTCATTTGACTGAAGTCTAATTTCTCTACTTGTAAACTAAGGCTTTTGCCCATGAGACTCTGTTTCAAAAATGCACTGAAGGTTAACATCTTTGCATATGTTACAAATGCTAAGCAAAATGGAATGTTAATATATTCTCTTATTCATTACAAAAAAATGGCAGGTATGATTGCATATTAAAGACATTTTACCAATAGTTGTTTTAATCCTGATTACTTTTTGGGTCTCTGAAAATGCCAGTTTCACTGGGGCTGAGGTTGCCTGAAACAAGGGAGAAGTAATGGGCTCTCCTACTAGAAGCCACGTCAGGACAAAAGGTAACAAAATAAAGAGTTCTTCTTGTGATATTTCATCTTGCCAAATGTGCTGCTAGGAGAAAAGGTGAGAAGAGAAGAGAAGAGATTAAAATTACACTATACAGCCTTGTAACCTTTTTTCCTTCTTTCCCTCCCTTCTTCGTTTCTCTCCCCGCTGCGCCCGATCCTTCCTATTTCTGGTTTAGGCACTGTCGATTAAAGGGTAAACAGATTTTCATACATGCTTCTAAAGCAGTAGTAGCAAATACAAAGGAAAAATGCCAACTTTCTCAATGCTTAAGCCAGTGACAGGTATCACTAATCAATTCTGACACTCTTTCAGGCTGAGCCTGTCATGCCTCAGAGTCCTTCTCAACAAAATGCTGCAGGGAGCTACTGCAGTCCAGCGGAGTTGGTGCCTGAAACGAAATGGCTGGACCCTCTTGGTTTTGCTCTTTCCTATGTTCCTGTATGTAGTTCAGGCTGAGCACTTTGTGTCATTGAAATTCATGAGACCTGGCTCTCTTCCAATCAGTCCTTTGCCATATAAAACCCAGGGTTTCTGAAAGTAAGAAAGAAACCAGATAATGCCCCTTTTTCTGACTCATTCCACAGCCTCTAAAAGGGAAGCAAAGCCAAGAAAAATCATCTGGGCTTAGCAGTCTCTTTCTTCCCTTCCTGAAAGAGGAAGATCTCAAGCAAGTAAAAGAGTGGGCCTCTATTAATGTTTGAGCCTTTCAGAGCTGATTAGAGATTTAGATTTAGCATCCACCCTTTTTAAAAGTATGTGTTTAAAGGAAAGTTTCATGGCAGTCACTGGATTGCCTTCATGAGCATTTAGGAGTATCTTCCCCATACATTAACACACTTGCTCATTTGGCTTCATATTTAATTACACTGTCTCTCCAGAAAGCCCTTAATGACACCATCTCACGTCCAACCTTCATCATTTGGCTTCCCCCAAATCAGAGAGCGGGGCTTCCCAGGCACCATCTTACTGCTGGTGTGGGCCAAATGTGATTCTCCCCAGCTGCTACTGTGCTTCTTCCTTTATGACAGGGGCCTGCCTGATCACTCCAAGCCATTCCAGGAACAGAAGCCTTCCAGGCAACAAGAGGCCATTAGATGCAACCTGCTTGGGCCAGGGCCATATTCTGTTCCCAGAGATAACTCGTGCATGCTTCTGTCTGTATTTTTTCATTCTACTGCTTGTAAGATCGTCTCCCACAGTTGCACAAAGGATCTCCCTAGATGAAGAAGTTAACAGAAGATCAGAGAATCTCAAAACCTTGACAGAATTTAATTCAATAAATGGCACATAAAAGCCTCTAAAAATTTTGGAATATCAAAATGAAGGTAGGTTCAACTATAACTAAAATGTGGCTGCCTGAAAAACAGACACAAGTCAGAAGAGACACAAAGGGCATCACTGTCTTTTCTTTAGGGAACTAAAAGAAAGGTGATTTCTCTGTGCACATGCTGTCCCTGGTCCCCCACAGCTGGTAGCTCTAAAGAAAATGCCGGTTGTAGGTGGTGGCCTCATAAAGAGTTGAAAAGATTTACGTAATTTTCCTGGGGTCCCGGTCCCAGGGTGTTTTTTTTTTTTTTTTTTTTGGGCATTACCAATAATGTATTTGTCCATGGGATAAACAGAGACGCCTTCCCCCACAATTACATTTGCTTAAAGGAAAACACAGCTGCCTTTTGTGCATACTGAGGCGCAACTGCAACTAGGGAGACCAAACAAAGATTTCAAAGGGAAGGAAAGTTTTCACAGCATAAAAGATACTCCATTACATCCAAGTGCATTGAAACCAAAAAAGCTGAGGCAAAGTGATGACTATTCTCCTTGGGGACAAAAGTCCAATTGAGCAAAAAGCTATAGGTGTCATTTTCCAGAAGAGCCACCTGCTACTACTTGGAGCTACTGCAGATATTCAGGAGCCAGAACTGCAGACTCCCTCCAGCTCCGGGATTTGTGCTGGAGAGTGTGCATGCACGTGCGCCCGAGGCAAAACCAACAGGTAATTGCTAGACACTGTCACCTGGGACAACTAAACCATCAAGGCAACTACTTAATGCTTCCCTCTTAGAAGACCAGCATCACACTGCCAGCTATTAATACCACTAGGAAGAAACCTTTGGAGAAACATGCTGATCCAAGCGAAAGCAAGTGAGTCACCCATTCCCTTGGGAAGGTGCTGTATCGATAAGAGGGCCTGGCCCATCCAAAGTACTGAATGCAGCAAGAGTGGATAATGAATCTAATTAGCGTTAGTTATTATTTGCTATAGTTACAACTACTTCAAGTAACACTGCTGCCAGCAGTGCTGTTTTACATGATGTCTTCTTCATGTGGCAACCTTTTCATAAATCAAAGCAAAAGCCAATACCAGACACTTTCTTGTACAGCCTGCCTGACAATGAAAGTTGACACCGAACCTTAGCTGTTATCAATCTTCATAAATGTGTCCATGATGTGGCAAGACCACTTCACATTACAGGGGCGGCCACTACTGCATGCAAGGTAGTGACCCTCTAGGTTAATAGGACTTGACAATCAGTTCTGTTCTAATTGAGCCAGAAAAAGGAATGGTTCTCTTATCCTTTTCTTAAACTATACAGGAGTTTTTCCCTCTACACTTTGGTTTCATCAGTGCCTTGCTCAGAAAATGCCTGTAATCAAGTTTAACATAGACTTGTATAGCAGACAATTGAGACCTCATGGGGAAAGTAGGTGGGTAAATTTTCATAAGAAGAAAACTTATCATGAAGTATTTAAGTATTTAATTGCTGTTTTTGGTAGAGAGCTACCTGACTTGAAGGTGCCATGTTTTCAAGTTCAACTAGAAAATATTAATGAGATATACTTTGGTTTTGGAAAATATATAAACATCTGTTTACATTAACAGAATCAGCAAATAGCAAAAGTCAAGAAGTTTTCAGTATCAGTAATCCTCCCTTGACAAAAACTCACAGCATACATAAATCTGAACTGAAGGAATTCCCAATTAATGACAAACCCTAATCTAATAAACAATACTCCATCATGTTTTGAATTTTACTATAGTCCTAACTACCCTATTGATACTGTCAAGAGGAAAGCAAAGCTTCTATCTGGCATGTATTGAAGATGAACTCTGACAATTAGCTAATGTCCAGCAAAAATCAGCCCTGTATTAACAGCCTGTAATGAAGACCATCAACAGCCAGATAAATCAAACCACTAGGCTGGACACAGAAACATCAACAAAGCCACAGGCTAATAACTTGCTCAACGAATTTATTTCAGCATGTATTTCCCAAGTGTAGTATATGTGCTAGGTGCTGGTGGAGATTTATAAAGATAATAAAATATAATTCTTGCCCTCAAGAAGGTTTCAGTTCAACTGGGAATGAGATTCATATGCTGTTAACTGGATATATGACCTTGGTAATGGCCCCTTCAAACCCCCAAGAGTCTGTAATTCTTACTTAGCTTTTAGACAACAGTTTCCTCTACTGTAAACTTGGAGCTATTTTAGGTCCCTTCTAGAGTAAAAACATTCTGAGAGAGTCTAAGTTGAGAAGCATGAAAATTTTATAAGAATTCAATTTAGTAAAAAACAATACTGGGATCCATTGAGCACCTGTTGCCATAAAGCTAGCTCAGATACAGCTCATGCCTGAAACGCTCACACTTTAGAAGGGAGACGGGCACAGGCAACGCAGATAAAAATTAGACTGTAATAAGGGCTGGAGTTACATAAACACACAGGGAGCAATTAATTGTGGCTTTCTAGTGGGAAGGGAGGTGTCTAGAAAGACGTCACAGAGAAAACAGAGACATTAACATATGACAGGTCCTGACGAATGGATGAGTTCACTGGGAGGAAGCGGAGAAGGTGTGGTGTGCTGGGCTGTGCTGGGCAGAGGCCCGAGGGGGAAAGGCACTCTCGCTCTTTAATGCACGAACTCTGAGGTGCATGAAAGAGGATGGCAAAGGATGAGGCTGAGGAGGCATCAAAGGTTATTTTCATATTGTGGTTTAATATTGTAAGTTTTGGTCCCAACTTCTATATTATGATTTATGAGATAATGTCAATTATTCAGCTTTGAAGCAGAAACTTATTTTGCTTTAAATCATACAGATCAGACTGATGGATGAGTATCTTGTGATTGCAAGGCAAGCTGTTTAAAAAAAAACCTATTATTTCCCACTACTTATCACTGCAAATCAGGATTATCACACACTGCAACCAAATAAATAAATTTGAGTGCTGGGGCTGATATAAGACTGTAGCCATCACCTTTAGCCCCTAACTTTTAAATGTTGTATTCATGAAAATAAGCTTCTTTTGTTCTCTTTACAGTAAGTAAAGGTTGCAAATAAGCTTATAAACTAGAGTTGTAGTAATAAAAGAGCAGACTATCAGCTGTAGGTATTAGGATTCCATATAAATTTCATCTGAAAACAAGTTTCCACTAACTGCTTGAAAAAAAGGTCTAAAAACTACAGGAGGTACTGATAGGAAGGGAGTTACTTTTTCTAAGGCTTCCTCCTCACTCTCCACAGGGATCTATTTTTCTTCATAGAAACAAGGTTGTACCTGTGATTAGGTTAGCAGAGCCTTTTAAAGCCAGAACATAGTTGAAACACACACATAGGCACGCAAATGGGCAAATGCGCTATTTTTTTCTTTCTGCTTCTTCCCCGCCCCCACCCTTCAGTCTTCCATTCTTGACTACAAACATATAGGGGTTAAACTAACCTAGACACTTAGCCACAGTGTCATGTTTGCTTCTGGAAAAAATCATGGCCCAGATGCCAAGCAACTGACTTCAGAACAAATTTGAGGAAGACTCTTGTTTGCTCATTATAGACTGCCAACCTGTAATTATCTAAAATCTCAAATGAATAGAAGTATTCTAAAGGTATGACAGGGTTGTAGAGGAGAACTATAGCATGAACTAACAACAGCTGCATTTCTCTGAGCACAGCATCCCATCTGCATTTCTAACCAAATTATGTAGCTCTCATTTAGCATGTTACTAATAAAATATAATTATTATTTTTAGTGTTGCTAACTGCTGCTTAATGATTTGATAGAAAACATTTGTCTTCAAACACATGCTTTTGGAGGTATGGTATATTCTTAACTGTAACCCACCCATATATTCCCTAGGGAGATATATATTGGATTATATGATGGGCATCAATTAAAAACCACAAAATTCACTCAACAGAAACTTGAACTATTGATGACTATAATAACTAGCTAACTATCCCCTGTTTAGGATGTGCCAAAAACATGAATGGACCTCATTTAATTCCTATATAACATCTCAGTTATTATCACATTTCACAGATGTAGAAAACTAACATAGGGCAGGGGGAGGTGGGGAGAAGTATTAATAATTGGCTAAAATAAGTCTATTTATTGCATTATATGCTGAATAACATAAACATTATATCCAGTAAAAAAAATTTTGCACATGTGGTATTTATTATTTCATTATAGCTATGTTAACATTAAGAATGAAAAAATTAAGAGAAATCCTAATAAGTTAAAAAAAAAATCAGGAAGACCAAGAACCTTTTGCAAACAAGAGAAAATGAGCATATTTTCTGGTAGCTGCTAAAGCAAAACCTGTAGCATACTAAACATTCCCTCTTTCTTAAATCTACTTCCTAGATACTACATCATACAAAAGGGGAATTTTATGACATGAAGTACAAACAGATGTATCATTAATACGAATGGATCAGCCTTTCTGAAGAACATGGCCAAAAGCTTAGCACTCAAATCTTTTAAAGATCCCAGTCTTAATGCACTCTCTGGAGCAACAATCCTATTTTCTTTGCATCATCAAGTTCTGAGAATGTATTTTTCATTTGTCTTGTCGTCTGTTAGAAAAGGTGAAGATGTGTATACATTTTGGTTTTCAATTCTCCTATTATATCAGCTTCTCAGCAATTCAGTTTCAAATGCTCCAAAAGAGGTATGGATTGACATTTCTGCCAAAGGACAATTTTTTGCTCTGTAGTTTTTCCCAGAGTTAATGGAAAAAGTTCTACCACTAATCTTTTCAATTCACCTCTAGGGAATTACAAACTAGCAGCACAAGCTGCAAAGGTTGTGGTAAAATGCAATACTTTTAAATTACACAAGTCAAAAAAGCCTAAAATTTTCCCAAAAGGGGTTTTCCTTTAAAAAAAAAAAATGAGTTGTGGGAGGCTAGTTTTACATTTACACTGTGATAAAAACCACGAAGGTTAAATAACATGGGCTCTGACAACTCTAACACTACTAGATCCCTAAAGAAACTGACCCTGTATAGGGTTGAGTACCTCCTGCATGCCCAGAATCCTACCTATATTATTTCATTAACCCTTATAACAACCCCATGAGGTATTATATATGCATTTCCTATATCAGCAAAGAGAAGCTCAAGACATTAAGTAGCCTAATGCTACATAGGTTGGAAGGGATGGTCCCAATTCAAACCTCATCCATGTTATAAAAATAAAAGTACCATTTGATCCAGCAATCCCATTACTGGGCATCTACCCAAAAGACCAAATGATACTGTATAAGAAAGACACCTGCACCCGAATGTTT
>NW_012149008.1:138446-191031 GCF_000956105.1 Propithecus coquereli
CTAATATTATACTTACATATTTGATATAAGACTTCTAGAAACAATGACCAACTCAAAAGGCATAATCCTGATGGTGAGAATTATGGGTACCAGGGGTAGGTGACAGAATAAATATTCGCAAGTAGGTAGAACTTTTGGTTGAATCCTTACGTCCTATTAACTCTGCCTTTAAAACACAGCATTGAAAATCTTTCACAGTCTGACTCCAATCTCCCTTTATGGTCTCACAGCGTATCAGACATCCATCCCCTCACATTTGTTCCAACCATCCCTAGCATTCAGTTCCCTCTTCACAGAAAGCCATTCTCCCTCTCCTTACCTTGAGAATATCTGAAGCTGAGAAAGACATAGCTTACGCCAGTCACCTCTTCATAAAATCCAGATTGCCCTGGGATTTCCCTCCTATTCCTACATTTTGTTTATACCTTCCTGTTAGCATTTACCACATTTTAGTCACTTTTTGTATTTCCAATGATAATAACCATATGGAAGATAGGAGATACTAAAATTTTTCTTGAACAAATCTTGAAGTTATAGTTCCTGTATCAGGTTTGGACACCCCTCCAGTCTAGCTAATGATCTCAGTGAGGATCAATCCTCTGAGGACAGAGGCTCAAACTTGTATTTCTGTATTTTCAGTGCCCACAAAACATGGAGTATCAAAGCGATCCCTGATGAATAGATGTGTTAACACTGATGAGGATTAAGTTCTTGAAAGCAAAGTTGTCACATTAATATCTACAAAAAAATAAATATATATCACTGAGTTCTTCACTAGGGGAAGAAACCAAACAAATGAGGACAGGGTATCAGAATTCACTAACTGAAAAAAACTCCCAAGACAGAAGAGTTGATGAAATTGTCTACTGGCAAAATCCAATATCTCCAGCTCAAAGACTGCAAAAATACCCCCAAACCGACATCCAACTAACCAAACCAAAACCACAAATGATTTAAGTAGTGACAAACCCTGTGGTGCCTGCTTCTTGTCGACTAACCAGGATGTCCGAAAGATGCATGCTACACCCAGTAATGTTTTCCTTTTCTTTACATTAGCGTCTTTTGTATGGGAGAAACACTATCAGGAAAAGAAAAGAGCTGGTTGATTATGAGTAGTACCAAATGAGCTGTAATGGAAGTGTTATGAATGTAAATCAGTGAAGCCTGATGCAGAAAACAGCAGCATCTGGGCATGCAGCTTGCAAAGTAATGAGACTGTGATGATGTGCTGGCGCCTAGCTTTGATCACTTCATCTTGTTCAAGAGCTCTGCTGGGGAAACAAAGGTGAGAGGCAATGACCTCCCGCCCACAGCTTACACAATCAAGAAAAATAGTAACAGATCAAGGATTGATCCCCCTTCTCTCTTCTCCTCCTTGCCAACACACCCCTTTTTCGGGACTGATGGCTTCATAGTTGGGGGCCCAGCATAAAGCAGCCTGAGCAAGCTTCTACCATACGAAGTGTCATGTCTGAACATGTCTACAGTAATTGGCAATTCATTTTTCATCCTGAAAGCAGGAACAGGTGTGTGCTTCCTTCAAAATACCAATCATAAACCACGCTGACTGCGTCTCTCACACAGGCAGCTTTGTTGAGAACTATGCCAGTGGCAGGCTGGTGGACCTGAGGGTCTCCATAGGTAACTGTGTCTCAGAAATAAATAGGTGTTTGTGTAATCTCAGACACTCAACAGGATAAAACTGAGAGTGCATTAAAAAAAAAAAATGCCACCACACAACAGCAGCCCTTGGTCTTTCTTGTGTACATACTGTAACTGGAAAATGGCTTACTTCTTTGTGCTTGCAAGATCCATACAATGCATGTTGAACATACTAAAAAAAGGAGATTTCAGTCCTCGAAAAGGAGTATAAAGCCAGAAGTATCACTGCACAGTGTTTCTTGCCAGCTTCATCCAGAATCACTAGCTGAGGTGACTTGCGAAATGGAGCCAAGAGCAAGAACTCTCTTTAATGAGCACATCTATCAATTTTCAGGGGACACAGTTGATTACCGGCATTTAGATACATGCACTCACAAAAGGAATGCAGCGATTTAACTGTTGGCCGCTGAATGAGAAAGCACATAAAATAACTTATGGCAGCCATGTGAGCAAGTTGGGGATGCTTGGCGACACTGTAACATATGAACATGTGTGCTTTCATTTCAGCATGCAGGGAAGGGCCAAGATGCAAGCTTTTATAAGTTCTCAAGCATTCTGCCAGGACTCAATAAATAGTATGAACAAACTGCTGCCTAAGATTATTATATTAAAAAGTATCAGTGCTGCTGTACAAATATCTCATTTACAAACACTGTCTTTAAAATCCCTTTATCAAAAATAATTTTCAAAAATGTAGCAGGGTTTTACCTACAAGGCTCTAGACTACAGAGGAGAGAGTACAATAGGTAAATGTAACTTAATAATGGGGAAAAAAGACTAATTCTTTTCTTTTTTTTATTTCAATGGATTTGGGGGTACAAGTGGTTTTTTGTTACATGGATGAACTGTACCATGCTGAAGTCAGGGTTTTCAGTGTCACCAGAATAGTGTACATTGTATCCAATAGGTAGATTTTTATCTTTTACCTCCCTTCCATCTTCCCACCCCAAAAGACTAATTCTTTAAGAAAATAAGTAAAAAAGAAGCAAGATTTACCCTTCTTTATTTTTACAGGAATGAAATATCCTGAATGAACAGCTCTGACTTTGAGATAAGGGATTCAAATTTTAATGAAAAGATATGATTATGGATAGGATTAGGAATCATAAATTTCTTAAGACTGTGATTAAATTGAAGAATCATCTACCTAAGACAAACTACAGTTACAAGCTAGGAAGTCCCACTTTTTGGTTATTTTTTCCTAATTAAAATTAATTAACAATGAATTTAGGGTGTTTTAGATATAATTAACATAAACGTTGAGTATCCCTTATTTGAAATGCTTGGGACCAGATGTGTCTCACATTTCAGATTTTTGAATATTTGAATATACATAATGAGATATATTGAGGACAGGACCCAAGTCCAAACACAAAATTCATTTATGTTTCATGTACACCTTGTGCACATAGCCTGAGGGTAATTTTATTTTTCCCTTGGGGACACTGAATAAACTGTGTGTTGTGTGCCTGAGTCTTGACTGCAACCTGTTCCAATGAGGCCAGGTGTGGAATTTTCCACTTGTGACATCATGCCAGTGCACAAAAAGTTTCAGATTTTGGAGCATTTCGGAGTAGTGATGCTCAGCCTGTATAACAAGTGCACTGATCCTAAGTGCTCACGTCGTATTAAAAGTTGTGTATACGCGTGTAATGATCACCCAGAACACAACAGAATATTCCCAATGCCTCAGCAATGTCACTTGTGCCCCCTTCCAATCAAGTCCCCCTCTCTCCCCACCAACCACTTTTTCTATCAGTATAGACTAATTTTGCCTATTTTTGAACTTGATATAGACGCAACTACGCAGTAAGTACTCTTTTACATCTGGCTTCTTTTTGTTTAACATAATGCTTCTGAGATTCATCCATGTTGTTACACGTATCAATAGTTTGCTCTTTTTCTACTGCTGAACAGTGTTCTACTGCATGAATATACAATTATTTTGTTTATCCACTCTCTCACTGATGACCATTTGTGTTGTTTCTCGTTTTTGATAACTATGAATAAACCTGCTACGAATGTATTAGTAGTACAAGTCTTTTCGTAGATGTATATTTTCATTTCTCTTGGGTAAACACCTAGTACTGGAATTTCTGGGAGCAATTCCACATACATAGTACAAGTATATATTTAAATTTACAAGAAACTGCCAAAATTTTTTCAAAGTATCTTTGCCATTTTATACCTTCACAAGCAAAACATGAGCTCTGGTTTCTCCACATCCTTCTAGACATTAGTATTGTCAGTCTTTTTGATTTTCACCATTCCTATGTTTTAATTTGCATTTCCCTGATAACTAATGATGTATAACCCCTTTTCAGGTGCTAATTGGCCATTCTTACGTCTTCCTTTGAAGTATCTGTTCAAGTCTTTGGTCTATTTAAAAATTTTTCCTAACGGTGTCTTAAGGTGAGTAGAATGTTTAAATTCTGATAAGGTCCAATTTATCAATTTTTAGATTTTATTTGCTTACCTCGTAAGACAAATCAGAAGAGCCAGAAATAGAAATCTTTCATCGACTGAAACCATGAAGGGCAATCTGGTAATTATACATTCAAGTGAGCATTGAATACATGCTTAAGTATAATTATCTTGAAAGTTCCTGTTTCGATTTTAGTATTAATATATGGTCGTATGCTGAATGCATCTCTCACAGAGGCAGCTTTGTTGAGATCTATGCCAGCGGCAGGCAGGTGAACCTCAGGGTCTCTCCATAGACAGCTCTGTCTCACAAATAAATAGCTGTTTGTGTAATGGGCATAGTATATGGGCAACTATATATATTCATAAGTTAATTATCTGTGTGAAAACAGGGAATGATTGATAGCATTTGGAATAGGCTTACCAAACTCTAGAGTGATAAAACATAATTACATATTACAATATGGTTGAACCTATACAATGTTCCAGAGACTATCCTGAAAAGCTACTGTTTTTATGTATTGATAACTTCTTTGATACAATTTTTAACCATGTTCAAGTCTTAAGATTAACTTCGCAAATTCGACACAAAAACAGAATTTAAATTCCACCTTCTAGGTCTTCCTGGACATTTTATAGCAGGTCAGTCAGACAATAATTAACTCTAATTGGCCTTCCTATAAGCTTTGCTGCTTTCTACCTGTAGCTGGGTTGCACTCAACAAGCAAGATATGTTTTCTTATCTTTGAAAGCATCAAAGGAAAATCAAAGAAATTATTTCCAACTGGAACCTTTACAAAGTAAATCAATTCTAGGTGGAATGAGCAAGAGGAAAAACTTAGTAGGCTCAGAAATATTTTTTTGAACTATGAGCTGTGTAGTTAATTACTCAAGTAAGTGAGAATCAATAAACAAATTCCAAAATACCATGCACCCTAGAACTCTAAACACTATCATTTAAAATATTATGATACAAGGAAAGAAACAAGTTATCATTTGGAAGAGTCTTCATTTATCTAACTAATAGTGTGCAATTAATATTTCATATAACCATGTAGGGTATGCTAGATTCTTAATGGATCATATTGATTAACGAGAAAGTTCAATACTAATGTTCCTGTTGGGGAAAACAGAACGATTTGTTATTTCGATGGAATGAATCATGAATTCAGGAGATTATGGCCACAAACCTAAGGGCTACAATAAGAATGATTTTGATCATTTACATGTAACTGTCAACCAAAAAGAACCCAAACTCTATAAAATAAAGAAGGTTATTCTGGGCTGAAAATGTGTGACCATGGCCCAGAGAGCCACACCCAAGAAGCCTCGAGCAAGTGGTGTCACCACGGTTGGGTTACAGTTTGGTTTTATACATTTCAGGGAGACAGGAATTACACATAAAGCCATAAATCAATACATGGAAGGCATACATTGGTTTGGACTGAAAAGGCGGGACATCTTGAAATGGGGGCTTACAGGTTATAGGCGGGTTTAAAGACTCTTTTATTTGTAATTGGTTAAAAAAATGAAGCTTTGACAAAAGGCTTGGAATGTTTTAAGTTAAGATAAGGAAGTCTGTTAATCAGAGACAAGCCACCGTACATGTATCGGTCATAGACTGAAGTGGTCTGTTAAGTAAACTGATGACCTGCAGGTGTGGTTTAAGCTTGTCTTCTATAGTCTTAGGTCTGTTAATGAGTTACAAGGGATACCTCCAAGAAGGGAGGGGAACGTGATGAGGCGTGTCTGACCACCCTCCTTATGGCCAGCAACTCAGCTTTAGGGTATTTACGGGGTCCCCATTGGCCAAGAGGGGGTCCATTCAGCCAGCTAAGGGGTGCTTAAGATTTTATTTTAGTTCACATAACACACAAATAGATTATATTTAAGGACAGAAGATGACCAGAGCAACCCTAACAAACCGCAACTGCCCATGCTGGGACACAGAAGAGAGTTCCAGATCATGGATTTACGATAGGGTGCGGCTAATCTGGGTGCATTTCACCACTTGAGAGTCCTTCACACACTAGGCTGAAGTGATGAAAAAGTTTCCACAGTGACCCTTTTGGTCTTGTCACCATGTTCACAAGATGGCTACAGTTTGTACTGTCTTTTTTAAGAAATCAACAATACTGTCTGTCCTTGGTTTACACTGCTGCTTCTGCCCTTTTTAGTCCTAAATTCCAATCAGCTTCACCATCCTGCCCTGCCCCTTTCTATAGGACATCACTGTTGAGTGGAATATTGTCTGGACCGGTCAGGGAGTCGAGAAATAATGCAGGTGAAATTAATGTTTCTTAGCACTTAACTTCCATTACCTTAGAAAATATTACGTACAATAAGTATAGAGATCCAACCCATGGAATAAAACAAACTAAATAACTAACTAGACAGATCTGATTAGAAGTGAACCAATTTAAAAGCTGGGGGCTGGGTGGGGGGCGTGGAGAGCATCAATCACCTCAGGTTTCTTTACAAATGTAACCAATTCTAAATGTGTATCATAAGAAACATTGTCAAACATCCGGCATGTTCCAACGCAAGTCTTACTTTCCTTGGAACTAATCTGTTGTTGTTGGAGGAGTGGGGGCAGGCAAACAAACCAACCAGACTGATAGCTTGAGAGCCGGTACTGCTCTACATATTCCTAATGAACTACAGAAGGAACAGCAGCAGCACCTACAACATACCTAGAATGGCACCCAGTGTCTTAGAGTTGAATAAAACAACTTAAGACCATTTTTTAGATAAGGAACGATGACAACTTTCTTTTCTTAACTTCTAAGTCTTCTCTGAATGCCCTAAAGAAGGTGGCAGTTACAATTTACATTTTACAAATGAGAGATACAAGTCAAAGATATAATATATAACCTGCCGGAGGAACTGGGTGTTCTAAATAACCAAGTCTATATTTCAGCCAAATGTGTACTTGCCATTAGCTTCATATACAAAGTATATTCCTAAGCACATAAACATCTTTCTTCTATTTCAGAAATGAAATCTTCCTCCAGCAGCAGAGGGTATATGCTCCAGAAGGTATATGAAATACTACGGAGGTTGACATAGGTGAGCTGATGTTTAAAAAACAACAAATAACCCCAAACTCTGAAAAAGGTAATTGTAACCAAGAGGATTATGCACAAAGAGTACAGGTATATTTACTTTATCTAGAATTTTGCCTCTTCAATCACTAAGTCTCTTACTGAATAATCAAGATGTTACTTGGCTCCAAGGACCATAGAGAATAAAATGTCACTGCTGCAGCTGCTATATTTCTTGCTCACAGCCCTTCAAATTAAAAAAGGGGGAAGAAAGGCCCAATACAAATGCAGAATTTAATTAGTAAAAGCCCAAATCCTTGCCTGAAGCCCTGTTCTTCCTGTAATATCACATTCTTTTCTTCTTGTGTAAACTTTTCATTATGAAGGAGACATCTTTATAATACAATAACTCTAGTTATAATGTAACTGCTGGTAACATAACTCCTGCATTAGAGAAGGCAGCATGTTCAAGTAATGTTGTTTTAATACAATTTGTGTTCAGCAGAAACCAAGTCAACTTGGTCATTTAGAATTTGATCAATGTGAATTAGTGTCTTACTGAAATAAACCATTTGATCATTTCGAAATTGATCAATGAGAATCAGAGATAAAACATTTATCATGTACATTTGGTATATTAGATCCATTCACGCAGCACTAAAGTAGGTTATAAGTAGACATCAATACGTGTTAGAGACGATGTGCAGGGTACCTGTCAGCTGCAGATACAAATATATGTACGACAGTATGTAATTTTAAAACTTTTGATAAGGCAAGTTATTCAACAAGGCAGCTGCAGTCACTTAAAACTGCAAGAACTCAACTTTAGAGAAACTACAAAGGGAAGCACAGCAAAACTGAATAGCTCAAACTCTTGAAATAAGTTTTAATCAGAAGTTTAAGAAGAAAGGTAAGTAACATAAATTTACCTGACTAAACTTCTAGAAGAATTTTAAGACTATTAATTAGAGTAAACTTTGTACCTGCTGTACAATTAGTTCTATTAATCTAATATTTCAAAATTGAAGTTGCATTGACATTCAGGCTCACTGGCTTATGCATCTAACAGAATTATAAATTTGCCAGTCAAAACCTTATTTAATTATTTTACAGCCAATTAAGCAGGATCTTTAAACACCGCTGCTTAAAACTGTCCATGATCCACACGTGTAATTATAGAGAACACAAGAAACACCTGCTGATACCATTGGTGTGTCATCTTCAGCTTCATGAATTCATTCCTAGTATAGTTATTAAAATTATACACTCAAAAAAGAAACTACAGTACTGCCAGTCAAAGTGGAACCCTAAAACAAAAAACCAACGTCATTTTAAAGTTAAAGGGTTGTATATTGAAGAAAATCTTTAATACTAGGTCATTAAGTATGAAATGTCTGATTTCCTTAAGTACCAAGTTTGACAGTTGATATCTCTGACATTTCATTTTGACACTCTTGTTTTATTTTTATGGTGAAGGTACATCCTCAGTCTTTCAAAAGCACGTTTTGGCTTGTGATTACCTTTCACATTTTTAAAAATTTTTATTTATTTATTTTTTTGAGACAGAGTCTTGCTCTGTTGCCTGGCATCAACCTAGCTCACAGCAACCTCAAACACCTGGGCTCAAGCAATCCTCCTGGCTTAGCCTCCCGAGTAGCTAGGACTAGAGGGACCCACCACAATGCCTGGCTAATTTTTCTAGTTTTAATAGAGACGGGCTCTCACTCTTGCTCAGGCTGTTGTCAAATTCCTGAGCTCAAGAGATCCTCCAGTCTTGGCTTCCCAGAGTGCTAAGATTACAGGTGTGAGCCAGCATATTTTTTTACAGCAATTTTTGTGAAACCATGGATAAGTCAAAAATTCATGTTATTTTTTAATATGAGTTCCATCACAGAACCAATGCAGCGCAGACAGCTCGAAATATCAAAGTGTTTGGGAAGGATGTGGCTAATGAATGCGCGCAGTACATCGATGGTTTGAGAAACTCCATTCTGGTGATTTTAATATTGAAAGTGAGCCATGTGGGTGACGTGAGACCAACGTGGGTAATGATGAGCTGAAAGCTGTAGTGGAAGCCAACCCATCTCAACGTATGCGTGCAATTAGCAGCAAGATTTGACATTACTCTTCCAGCAATATCGGACCACTTGAAACCAATCGGCAAGGTAAAGAAGCTGGACAGATGGGTACCACATGAATGAAACAAGTGTCAGAAGAGAAATTGTCTCGAAGCTTGCCTTTCTTTGCTGTCACAACATAAAGGGGAACCATTTCTATACCATATTGTTAAGTGTGATGAAAAATGGATTCTTTTTGACAATTGCACCATTCAGCACAATGGTTGGATAAAGATGAAGTGCCAAAACACAGTCCAAAACCAAACAGTAATCCAAAAAAGCTAATATTGTCTGTTTGGTGGTCCAGCGCTGGTATTATCCGCTACAGTGTCATGAAACCTGGTCAATTGATTGCAGCGGATGTCTACTGCAACCAATTGGATGATTGATGAGGATGCTTGCAATTAAGCTGCTGAGATTTGTCAATAGAGACAGGCTAATCATCTCGCAAGAGCACGTGTCGCAAAAAACAATGCTGCTCAAACTACAAAGGCTGAACTTCGAAACTGTCATCCACCATATTCACCAGACCTTGCACCAACTGACTACCACTTCTTCCAGGCTGTGGACCACCTCTTGCAAGGAAAAATATTCAGTTCTCAATAAGCTGTGGAAAATATCTTTTGCGATTTCATCGCCATTCACTCTCTAAGCTTCTTTGCTGTTGGCATAAACAAGCTACCCTTAAGATGGCAAAACTGTCGATAGTTTAGGCGCATATTTTGATTAATTGTACTGCTTCTTGTTTGAGATATAATAAACTAAACTTTTGATTCAAAATTGACATTTCATATTTAATGACCTAATACATAGTAATACTTATAAAATCCATTTTATCTGTATGAGTTTTGCATAGAATTCCTCAGATACTCTAAAATCATCTAAACTACTTTTACAGGGTAACTAATCTTTTAATACTTTATAAGGATAACCCAAGCTTCTTCTATGAACCTAAATTTATAAGTCAGATTTCAACAACTTCAGTCAAGGATAAAAGCAAAAATCCCTTCTAAAATCTGGCACACAAAGGAGTATTACCAGTATTCACGTATGGCTTCATAGAATTGTACTCATTTAGAAGCACTTCATCTTTCAAAGGAACTGAAGCCCCATTGAGAAGTTGAACCTCCAGTGAAATCATTCCAAAAATATTTTCAATAGATCTGTTACTTCCCATACATATTTTCTTTCTTTTCTCTTTCATAGAAGTAGAAACTTGCCACTTCATTATGTAAAGGACAGAATGAGAAGGAAATATCAATTGTCTTTAAAATGCTTTTCATTTGTTTGATATTACATTGTCTTTACAATGTTTACTTGCCTTTAAAATAGTTCATATTTCTTTGATACTTGCTTTTATATTTTAAAAATAATTCATGTAAGTAAACACGCTGGTAACATTTCTTTTCTGTAAGTGTGGTGTATCAGCCCCAATCTACCCAAAGAGATCTGAATTAGATGCTGACCAAGAAACAGGGCCCCTGCAGTGCTCTGATGATGCTGCCAGGATGCATCTCTTACATGCTATACTGTCATGAGTGCCTGATGCATTCGTAATCCTGGGTAGAGTATGAACTCCCTAAGGGTAAGAACTCCTTCTAATGTATGATTATGGGGTTTAACACTATCTAGAATTTGTTTGGAAGCAAATACAGAAATTTCTCCTATGGCACACAATTTCATAATTTGAATAATAAAACCTAACATTTATTAAACATTTACTTTGTGCTAGGTCTGTGCAAGGCACTATACATGCAACATTATTGATCACCTATGAAATGGAATATAAGGATTAATACAGAATATAATTTTCATTAAGATGAGCTATAATATGGTACTAGCACTGTATAACTGGGAACTAGCACCATAAGTTGCTCTAAAATGTCATATGAAGTGTTGGTAATTACTGTTTTAGTTGGATCGGGGAATAAAAGGTATTCCTTTTGAATAAAAGCTAGATGTAAAAAGAATGCTGGATTTGTTCAGTGATTTAGGTTTTACAGCTAAAATTTTAAACTTATTGTGGGAAAATCAGCAGTACAAATTATCTTCAAATTTGGGCGCAGTGGCTCACACCTGTAATCCCAGCACTTTGGGAGGCTGAGGCAGGACGATCACTTGAGGCCAAGAGTTTGAGAGCAGCCTGGGCTATACAGCAAGATCCCATCTCTACTAAAAAATTTTAAAAAAATTATCCTCAAATCCTTTAATTCCCACTGAAATCAGGGTAATATTTGTTAGTGAGTGGATATTCACTAGGGATGTAAACATGCCATCACAGGAGAACTAATTTGGGATTTTTAAAAAGATCGTCATTTGAAAAAGTTTGCCTTCCTCTGTTCTTTTCTGATGAACTTAAGTTCCATGCTCCTAAGATCCTGGCCTGTCTTATTCATAGCTGTATATTCGGAACTTGGCAGAGGACATGTCACGAGGGAGCTCTGTGAATGAATGACATGTGGATAAAATGGGGGAAAATCCATTAATGCTAAAGTGTTTTAATGGTTTACTGCCAAACTATAAACTGAGAGACTGAGGTGTGAATTAACATTTTAAGCATCCCTAAAATAATTCCATTAGCTATCCTGGGAGAATGCATTGATGTAGCTAGCCGGTGTTAGTCATGTGCAGCCTCAAATGCTCTTAGCTTGCTTTCTCGTTATGGTGATTTGTGTGGCTCCCTATCAGGTATACAATATTGCCCTTGAAATTGCAATTTAAAAATCTTCCATTTCCTGTAACCAAGATGCACCTAAATAAATCCTATGTCCATGAGATAAAATTAACTAAATCTTCCTCAAAGTCCTTCAGAGCTTGTGGCCTAAGAGGGACTGCTGGCTTCATGTTCTAAATGGTCAGAGGTCTTCAAGGTAAAGCTTACAGGGGCTAAGCTGGACATACAGACAGGAGCAAGTGAAAATAACTTGGCCAGGCAAGAAGACTCCCTCATGCAATGGAAACAATATAATATACTGCCTTATGAAAGACTGAAGAGTCAGGATTATCCAAGGTGGCCAAATTTCTAAGAAGAAATAGCATTCTACTAAGTAATCTCCGTGCCTTCAAAGACGGTAAACATCTCTTACAGCCAATGTACCACCCCTTCTTCTTAGGTGTGAAGCCAACAAACTCATTACATACAAATCAAAACACAACATCCTAGGAAGCTCAGTCTAGTGAGTAGCAGCTGGAAAAAAAAAAAAGGTATAATGAAAACAACTTTCTGAAAAACTAGCTGATGAAATTTCTTCACAACATGTTAAAACCTGGGTTTTTGTTTGTACTGGAGTTAGCCAAACTGCAAAATCTGAGGGCACGGTCTTCAAGACTGCCTTCACTTCTGACACCAACAGCATGTTGAGGAAGGGGCTCCCCCCAAACCACCCTGAAGTTCAGTAATTCACTAAAAGGACTCAGAGAACTCACTGAAAGCTATTAAACTCAGTTACAGCTTATTACAGGACAAGGAAACAGAAAATCAGCCATAGGAAGCAATGAACAGGGCAGAGTCTGGGAGGGTTCCAAATGCAAAGCCTCCTGGCATCAATACCCATAGAGTACCATCAGCCGGGGAAGCTCACCTGAGCTACAGTGTTCAGCATTTCATTGGGGCCTCATTAAACAGCTTGGTTGATTGCCCACGTGATTAAACTCACCTCTCCAGAGACTGGGCTGACACCACATGGCTTGAGGGGCCCACCAAGAATAACAGTTTCTATCACTTGGGAAATTTCAAGGCTTTAGAGGTTACCTCACAGGAACCTGGCACAAAGTCTAGACCTGTCTTTGGGCAAGACCAAATCCTCACTACACAGTTTGGCCAGATGAATAGCATCATATAAAGAATAAAGTCTGTTTTTTTTTGAGACCGAGTCTCACTCTGTTGCCTTGGCTAGAGTGAGTGCCGTGGCGTCAGCCTAGCTCACAGCAACCTCAAACTCCTGGGCTCACGCGATCCTCCTGCCTCAGCCTCCCGAATAGCTGGAACTACAGGCATGCACCACCATGCCTGGCTAATTTTTTCTATATATATTTTTAGTTGTCCAGTTAATTTCTTTGTATTTTTTTTAGTAGAAACGGGGTGTTGCTCTTGCTCAGGCTGGTCTTGAACTTCTGAGCTCAAACAATCCGCCCTCCTCAGCCTCCCAGAGTGCTAGGATTACAGGTGTGAGCCACCACACCCGGCCAAGAATAAAGTCTTAAAAAGGTAAGAGGGAATGATGCTGTTGAGGTTCTGTTTAAAACTAAGTCCAACTTACAGGTCACTGGTGACTTGTGGAAGCTAAGTCCTCATGACATTAACTTTGTGCTTCATATGTCTCTCATTCTCCAATAGTCTAGTCCATGGTGAATGACGTGGCAGCTGGGCAGGGCTTTAGAAGAGAGATTTTTCTTATCTAAAACCAGACTTATCTCTCTCTATAAAATGCACTTTCCACCAATTTTTCAGTGTGCTAAACTCACAATTCTGGTTCTCTTTTGCCCCTTCTATCTAAACTATATGGGCAATATTCTCTTCCCCCTAAATTTAGGCATTGAAGTTCTAGTGCCCAGTATCTCAGAATGTGACTGTATTTGGAGAGAAGGTCATTAAAGAAGTAATTAGCTTAACATAAGGCCATAAGGGTGGATTTTGGTCCAATATGACTGATATCCTTATAAGAAAAGGAGATTCGGATAAAGACACGCACAGAGGAAAGACCGCGTGAAGACACAGGGAGAAGGTGCCCACCTACAAGCCAAGGGGAGACGCCTCACAAGAAACCAACCTTGGCAACACCTTGATCTCAGACTTCCAGTATCCACAACTGTGAGAAAATAAATTTCTATTATTCAAGCTACACAGTCTGTGGTACTTTGCAGTCCTGGCAAACTAATACACCAACCAACCACGAATTCATGTGGTTCGTATGATCTTTCAACAACTTTTTTGCACCAATCTCTTTTTTCTCTTTCACTTCTAGAGACCTCCAGAATCTGATACTTCTGGTTCTCATTTCTCATGCTTCCAACCAAACCTCACATCCACTGTCAGATTATTCTTCCTGCAGAAGCACAGCAATCAGGGCACTCACCTGGTCAAACACTTCCCAATGACTTCTTGCTAAACTAAGACCAAACTTCTTAGCCCAGCAGCTAATGACCTTAACGATCTTTCCAGCTTTATCTTGCTCTAATCACTCTGAGTCAAGCCATTCACTTGTCAGCCACCAACAACAGAGCATGATTTTCCTCCTTGATATCTTTCCCTTCTTTCTATTCAAAACTCTTAAGCCTCAACCCCCCCAAAATCACCTTCTTTTCTTTAGTCAGAATTGATCTCTGAAGCATATTAAATTTCAGTTATTTTTATAGCTATTATTTTATAATGAAGAAATACCCAGGGAGCCAAGTCAAAGTTTCACATAGGGCCAGGAACAGTGGCTCATGCTTACAAACTTAGTGCTTTGGGAGGCTGAGGCAGGAGGATTGCTTGAGGTCAGCAGTTCAAAACCAGCCTGAGCAAGAGCGAGACCCCTGTCTCTACAAAAATAGAAAAATTAGCCAGGTGTGGTTATTCATGCCTGCAGTCCCACCTACTTGGGAGGCTAAGGCAGGGGGATCACTTGAGCCCAGGAGTTTGAGGTTGCAGCGAGTTATAATGATGCCACTGAACTCTAGCCAGGGTGACAGTGAGACCCTGTCTCAAAAAAAAAAAAAAGTTTCTCATAGTATAGAGACAAAAAGGTTTACAAAAGAAATGTTTTATCATTAGGGAGAAAAACAAATATATAACTTAAAAACATATATGTAGAGTAACTTTTAAAATAAAATCAACACCCAGTTCTAAATCCTTAAGACCTAACATTAATCTTTAAGAGTGAGATTCGTGGCCCATTCTTAGAGGGCCCCTAAAGAAATAATTCACTAAGGAACACTGAAGGTTTTCGCCGGTTTAAATAAAGCTCAAACTATCTTTTTAAATAAAAATCTTATTTTAATCAACATTAAAATAACACTGATATCCATTACCACTCAAATTGTACTATCGCAGAAAGTAATAACACCACCTTACGGTTTAATCATTTTATCAAATGCTTATAAACACATACAAGGAAGGAGGTCAGAGCCCAATGCAATCTTTCAACTAAAGCCTTCACAACACCTTTTTGCTTCACTAATTTGCACATGTGCTACTAATAGGGGTTACACAATAGAACTATTTATGTACTCAGAAAAATTCTGAATGATGTCTTCTTACCCAATGTGAGAACTGGCAGCAAAGGGAAAGTACAAGGTTATGGGTCACCAACACTTTGATCCATCAATTACAGAACATTCATTTAAACATTCCAAGGATTAATGGAGGTAGCAATTTAACATCACCTTCATAATCAAGGGCCAGGTAAAGTATATGATTTAAATGCTTTCAAGGTACATGTGAAGAAATGAAAACAGCCTAACCATGAGAAAGGCGGATACTCAAATTTGGACATGCCCATCATTCTATTATACAAAAGTGAATGGTTTCTATGTTTGTATTAATAGAGGTAGCAATTTAACATCACCTTCATAATCAAGGGCATTCTATTTTACATATTATTCCAAATGAAAATTCTATTACCATTGCTTTCAATTTCCCTTAGTTCATAAAATAGATTGGGTTGCAACAAGCTTTTTCATGAAATGCCCTTTTGTTGTATCTGAATTCCAGTATAGTAGGTAACATGTCCCCACCTCAACCAGCCCAAAACACTTTAAGTATTCCAGAGTGCTGCATAACAAACTATCTGCCACTCAAAAAGCAATAAAATCTTGCTTTCATCTTCTTAAGAATAGTAAATAATTATAATACTATTAGAAACTTACTTGAACTTTGCTTCCACCTCCTCAGCAGCTTTCTGATACTGCTCAGTGGTGACTTTGTAGAACTCTGAGCTCTGCGAACAAAGATTGATTGCAAAGTTTTCAATATGCAAGAAGACAAAATGTGTGGAAGACTTACAATTTCAAAAAATACATAAAACCTTGTTTCAGCCACTCAAGCAGTAGAAGGATTTCTTGCACAACTGGCATGGATACTTATAAAAATACATGTAAAGCTACTCATTTAAATGACAGTAGAGTTGTTGGCATACAGATTATAATTAGAGTAAACTTTCATAGCTATAATTCATCCATCGTTTGATTCTTATGAGGAAATTCCTACCATTTTTGAAAATTATTTAGATTGCCTTTATTTGGAATCTACCACTGCAAGATCAAAGAATGACTGAAATCAAAAAATGAAATTCACACACATTCACATCTGCCTATTATTCCATCAGTGTTCCAACTAGGATATTAAAGGATCATTTCTTTCTATACAATATTTTTGTCCTCAAGATGAATTCCGTATGGAGTAGAATCTGTTCTATCACTTTCACATAACCACAAGAGCATCAACATTTATAACTAGTAAGTAGGAACAAGGCGACAGATTTAGGTAGTTATAATACAAAAAAAATGTTCCCACTATTACATGAATGAACATGTAAACTACGTAAACCAAGGTGTAATGGCAAAGTAATGCCTTTCCTGGGACAGCAAAATTTAAAATTATCCATTCTAACTAGCTACTTTGAAACCAGTCTTACTGCAGGGGGTGGCCTCAATGACCCCATGAGCTCTCAGACTCAAGGAAATATCCTGCAAAATACACTGCAGCACAAAAAACACAACACAATACAGTGGCCTACTGTGTATCTTTCATTTCCTAATCACTCAGGTTTCACATGCAAGGCTTGGGGTAGTTTACTTTTTAATAAATCATTGTTGGTTGGTGAAAAAATGAAAATGAAATCCCCTTCACACCAGTGACCCCTTTGCATTTAACAATCTGGGTTGCCCAATGACAGTCACATCCAGGTTTCTTGGATGTAGATAAAATCAATAGGTATGTGATTAGACAGCAGACTCAGGGTGGCTGGAGCCATGGACAGGTCACCATTTGAGATGATGAATGGCTTTCTATCAACCTACAGTCCCCTATGATGCTAACATTTACTATAATCTTATTTGGGCTACAATTTATCTTTCTTGCACCTGATCAATAAAGATGAACAGAACAGTTGTAAAGATCGATTGTAATTTTTTATCATTTTCAAGCACAAAGGTGCATTTCTGACATGAAGACAATATTCTAAGTGTACTTCTTCTGTATTATTTAAGCCTGCAATTTGAGTGATCAACTGCTCTAGTCTATATGCCGAGAGGTTTTAATTTATCTGTAGGTCTCGAGCTATCAAAAAGCCATTTGTCTTCTCAGATAGTTTAACTTTAGGTTATGTCACATCATTTTATCTGTTTCACTTATAAGAGTTTCTTTCCTTTAAAATACAAGACACACATGCTCTTCTGCAATGTTTGGCTTAAGCTTTTCTTTGAAATCTTTCTAACAAAGAGGGCAGCAAAATGGCAGTTACTAATCTATCACTAACAATGATGAGACACTCCCAAATTACTCAATGAACTGTCAAGTGGGCATTATGTTATTGAATTATCTATTAAAATGCTGGTGAAGCAATAACATTTTAATTAATACTTTCACTTATTTTAAGCATTCAAACTATAATATCTGGACAGAGATAGGATTGAGTTGAATGATGTGGTGTCTGTTATGTGACCTTGAACAGGTCTCCCAACCTTCCCCAGCTTCCTTTCTGTGTTCTTAACCTATAAAATATGGATGATAATATTAGCCCTGCTTATCTCTGCCAAAGCTATTGTAGACATCAAATAAGATAGGCAAGAGAGCTGCGAAATCTGTTAAATGTTTTTGCAGATTAAGATCAACATCCAAATAAAATGGTTGTGGGAGGAAAACAACTCATTTGGGGTAATTCCATTCTGGGGACAAATTCTAAATGATCAAAAGTAAATATTCAGTTTTCTAATAAGAATACGCACAAAATCAAGAGTTCTGTCATAATACAGTCAGATCCTTTCTGCTTTGTAATGCCAAATGCAGATCAAATTTTGTCAACATTCCCCTAGGATGTTCAACACAAAAACCTGTACCTGCACTGTCTGCAAACTTAGCACATAATTCTAAAATTAAAGCTTTAGGCATTATTTATGTTCCGTACTTCCACCTCAGTGACCAGTTTCCCACACTGCATAAATCTTTCTAACAAAGAAAGTTCCCAGGAGGCAACACCATATAACAATGATGGGAATAAATACAAATATGCCCAAGATCTGTATGTAGACAGTGTTTAATTCATCTAAGGATTTACTTATTCATTTGACAAAATTAAATGCTTATTACCCCAATAACATCCACCTTGGGGAATTATACCCTCAAGAAGTTTTCACCTGATAATGGGAGAAAAGAACAATAATTATAATGCAAGGTCACAAATGCCAAGTTAAAAATCATATGGATAGTGTTACTAGAGTTCAGAAGAGTCGAGATCTCCTCTGGCCTGAGAAAATATTTCTCGAAATGAACACCTATTCCAACAACAAAAAACAAGAACAACAACAACAAACTCCCTCAATATGTTTGCCAGGAGGAGAATGGATAAACACCAAGTATTCATACAGTGAAAATGTATACAGTAGGGAAAAAGAATGAATTAAACATACATGTAGAGCAAAGGAAGCAAGTCGTAGATCTGATGTGGTAGGATGCAATTTAAGTTTTGACAGGTGCAAAACAATGAACAAGAAGAGTAAATACCAAATTCCACTGATCATCTCCAACTGGCGGCAGTTGTGTGACAGGGGTAGAAGGGACAAGAAGGGCAGAATATCGTAAACGAAGGGAAGACAAGGGGGTTTCACTGCATTGCGATAGGTCTTAAAATGAGGTGTGGGTCAGCAGCTAGTTGTTACATTGGATTTTAACACTTGTAATACACATAAAAATTGTATTACTCCTCCCTGCCCCCCAGGGGGGTTAATTAACAACAACAAATGACTTAGTTTGGCTAGAACATGAAAGTGTGTTTGGTGGGATGCATGCTGAAGAGGTTGGCTGAGTCGAGATTTATATATTCTTGAATACTAAGCTATTGCAGTGTGTACACATTACTAAATAAATGTAATTTTTTCAACTTCTTTTTGTGAAATAATTTTAGACTTACAGAAAAGGGGCAAAAAATAGAAGAAGGTTCCCATATATCATCTAGGTTCCCCTCATGGCAACATCACTGTACAATTATCAAAAGTAATAAATTAACAATGTTACAATAGTGGTAACTGAACTATAGACTTTATTCAAATTTTTCCAGTTTTTCCACTAATGTTCTTTTTCTGTTCCAGGATCCAATTCACGTCGCATTTAGTTGTCATGGCTCTTTAGTCTCCTCTAATCTGTGACAATTTCTCAGTCTTTGTCTTTTACAACCTCGGCACATCTGAAAAATACTGGTCAGGCACTTTGTGGAATGACTTGCCATTTGGGCCTTGCTGATGTTTTCTCGTGGTTAGAGTGAGTTCACGCATTACTGAGAGGAAGACCACAAAAGCCATGTGCCCTTCTCCATGCGCGATTTCAAGGGCTACATCATGGCGTAGATCCTTCTATTGATGTTGACTTTGATCACTTGATTAAGGTGGTGTCTGTGGGGTTGCTCCACAACAAAGCCACTGTTTTTCCCTTTTGTAATTGATATTTCATGGGAGAGCCTTTGAGATTATGCAAATATCCTGTTCTGAGTGCAGCGATGAGTACTGGGGTGTTCTAATGGTGCACTAACTTTTAAATGACATTACTGCATATTTAGACGTTACTGATAAAATGACAATTTTCATGTACTCTTTTACTCAATAATGAAAACCATGTAGCCACACAGGAAAAGCCTTTAAAAAAAAAATCTTCAAAGACTGGGTAGGTATTCTTAGGAAAGTATAAATTTCCTACAATATGATTATGAAGTACAGAACAGGAAGTTAACAAAAGAGAGAGCAAAAGAGAGGAAATTAAAGAGTTACAGAGAGATGGACCTAAATCAGGCCCTCCTTCCCCACTGGCCATCAATAACCGGACTGCCCACACTCTGTTGCATTGTGGGATCCTCCCTCCTGCTGCCAGAATGCCAATATTTACACTATGAAGAGTTAACTGTCCATGTGGTGAGGATAAGGCAGACCAGCTATTGCAAAGAGTGGGAAAAATGGAAAAGGGGGTGAATGGTTTCAGAAGTTCCCTTGGGGATTGCCTGACCAGATCCAGGTTTACAGGAGGTGGCCCCAACTCTTGCCCTACTGTTTTGTGAGCCCATGGGTAACGGTCTGTTGATTACTTGCTTCAGAGTCTCTTGTGGAGCTTATTAAACTGTAGAGTCCTGGCCCACACCATAAAATTTCTGCGGATGGGGCCAGGAAGCTTCATTTGTAACAAATATCTTGGGTGATTCTGAATATACACTAAGTTTGGAAACTACTGGGTTTCTAGAAAATAAAAGAATAATATATTATTTAGCTTGCCATTCAAATGAAAAATAATCAGTGTTTTTTAAGAACGATGGCAAATAACCACTTTCCCATAATTAAATACAGCCATAGTCGTTCAAAGGTGCTCCAAATTTGTGATCCATGCCATACTGTTGGCAAATCACTAGTGGACCCAAAACTTCCTGAAGAACTCTGTCTTTACCCATTGCCTAGCAACACTACAATGTTCCTATTCCAAATGGGTACTGAGAGGTACAAGTACAGTAATTTTCAGAAAGGTTGTTTTTGTTATCTGTGTTGTCTTGAGATGGTAATAGGTTATATATACATGCTGCTACTTTGCTTACTCCCCCACCTCTTCCATCTGGGCCGTTTGTGACTTGTTCTGGCCATAGAATGTGATAAAAGTAACGATGTACCAGTTCCAAACCTAGGCCTCTCTCTTGGAACCCTGTCCAGATGCCACATCAGTGACCCCAGGCTGGCCTGCAGGAGTAAGAGAGATTGCAAGAACCCATCTGAGGACATCCTAGACCAGCCAAACCTCAGCCAACTCAGCAGGAGTAAGCCCAGCTGGGACTAGAATTGCCCAGCTGATAACAGCCCAAATTGGTGACCTGCAGAATCAGGGGGTAAATAAATGGTGGTTGTTTTAAGCCACTAAGTTTGGGGTGATTCATTATATATTAAAAGCTAACTGGTTTATGCTCTTTCTCTGTGTTCTCAGAAAAAACGGACCTTCATCAAGCACCTACCATAATGTACCAACGATATGTGTTTCTGTGTGTTCTCCCCAACTAGTCCATAAGCTCCTTAAGGGCAAGTATCTTGTCATATTTATCATCATACTTAGAGCACTCAGCAAAATACCTGACACACAAAACTTACAGAAAAATAATGTTAGACTGACACTAGCTATTCTGAACTGCACTTCAACTTTTGCTCTTATTTAAAACAGGATGGGACAGAGAAAAGTCTAAAGTAAATGAAATAATGTTATAAGAAGGATAAGATAAAATACTGTATTTATGTCTCCTACAAATTGACAAATGCTCTAGCCTGCAATGCCACACAAAAAGGAATGGTTATCACTTAAGATAGTGTTCAATTTCAATTAACAGTATAGTAATAGTCGAAGCTACAAACAGGAGCTTAAACAAGTAAGGGGTTTATTTTTCTCATATAATAAGAAGTCTGGATGTTCGAAACCCAAGGCTAATATAGCTGCCAAGTCCCTCAACAAATAACTAGGTTCTCTTCTGTCTTCCTTTCCACCCTCAGCAGTTGCCTTTTGTCTTCACGGTCTTAGGATAGCTGCTACACCTACAGTTATTATGCCCATGCTCTAAGGAAGGAAGAAGATTCTGGAAGGTAAAGAGATTTCCACTTCCACCTCTCTGCCCAGAATTTTATATCACGCACAACCCTGACTGCAAAGGAGAGTGGGAAATTATTTTTGTTTCCTCACTTCTACAGTAAAGAAAGAGAAGAAAGGAATTGGGAATGGGTGTTTACTGAGCCAATTTATTGTACCTGCTATGGAGAGTTGAGGTAACAGTGCAAAATCACGCACAAAACAGTGTGGTTGATTTTAGATGCAAGTATCCCAATATGTCTTTCCAATCTCCTTTAAACTTCTAATTTGGGGTGGTGGGGGGGGGATTTACCCATCTGGTATTCTCATACCCAAGAACAAAGTTTTCAGACAGTGTAGGAAGGAAATAGGAACCCACAAGAGTGGGCATCATTCCCAAGTTCCCTGGGCTGGCCGTGGCCCAAGTTTTTCAATGTGTGATACGCTGCCATTTTCCATTTTCAGGAAGGCTCCCTTTTAAAAGTATATATTAAGATGCACATGCACGGATACACATTATTGCTAGATTTGAAAAGTATCTGTTTTCAAGTTCTAAATTAGATCAAAAGAAAACATGTACACAGTATTCTTGCAGTATCTTCTCAGATTCTGAATCTCACTTCTGTTCTATTATAACTAATATGATCATACCTGTAGCATACAAGAAAAGAACAAATCAAAGAGGTCATGAGAAAAATTTTACTAGCTCTTGTTAGATCTTTTACAGAATGCCTTATACAGAGATTAGGGAATGACTATGTCACACTAGTGCTGAGGTACAATTTAAATTCTGGTGGCAAGACACTACTTCCCAGAGGAGAATAACACTACTTACTACTCACTGTCCATTACAGGCCGGTGGCAACTCCACGGTGTCCAGCACAGAGTGAATAGGGGAAGGAACGAGTCTGATCTGGGAAGTGAGCAGACTGGCTGAAGGTGTGGCTCTCCTTTCTCAGTTGAGCTGTAATTGCCACTAACCACTATACGCCTCTCTCCCTCCTAAACCCACACCCACACAAGTGTCACTTGAAGTGGCCAGCCAATTCAAATAAAGGTCTAGGCCAGGATGTACAAACACCAATGCCAATAAGAGCATTCCTATTGCTCAGCTGGATTCTAAACAGTGTTATTTGTACTTTTTGTAATAACACATAATCAGCTAGATGAAGGTAAGTATGTCTCCCCAAAGGTGAGAGCTAAGCATTTGGAGACCCAATTTACTGCTGCATTAATTGCAGCGCAGATACAATTCCAGGCACAGAAGCTCTGAAACAGTCATTTATTCAGTGGCATCAGGTGTTCAAAAAGAGTTCAGGCCTTTGTCAACCATCCTGTCTTTTTATAGAATTACACAGAATAAAGAGACTGACTTTGCAATGTAATCACATTTTTTTACCATGATTTTAAGAGCTATAAAATTGTTTTTTAAAAAATCACTAATAGTCCAAATATAGTTTATCTAGTGGTT
Source organism: Propithecus coquereli (assembly GCF_000956105.1). Lineage (NCBI taxonomy): Eukaryota > Metazoa > Chordata > Mammalia > Primates > Indriidae > Propithecus > Propithecus coquereli. The sequence goes on from NW_012149008.1 coordinate 161,940, forward strand.
TCAGTATTTTTCTGAAAAACCTTCTATCAGAAAGCCTAATGGCTGTCTTGGGTTTTGCCTTTCCTACGTTTCTGTATATTCTTTTTTCCTTTTTTTTTTTCTTCTTCTTTTTTGTTTGCACACAGGGAAAGAAGGGATGTTCCTGTACATTTTGAAGTCTGTTATAGGTGAGCAGAAGAACAGTGGAAGGAATTTGAAATTCTCAGTGAGAAAAGTGGCCCTTGAGTACAGAAGTTGGCATCTTAAAGAACCTTTTATTACTGGAACTTCTGAAGCCCATGGCCTTCATTCCACTTCCCTGGACTCTCTCCTTTCATCCCCTTCCTTCCCTCCTTACCACCACTCCCCTCTCACTAAGACAGGAAAATCAGCTAATATTTAAATAGCTTGCAAACTGCCAACACTGGTTCAGATTCACAGGATATCAGATCCAGTATTTTATTTCTAAAAGGTACACCAAGAAATGGTTTGGGTTATTTAAACTGAGTCTCATTTTCTAGCACCTAAAATGAGGACTTTATCTTTCAGGATGATTGTATCAATGGGACAATGTAAGTCCGGTACTTGGCATAGAGCCTGGTTTCTGCTGGTGGAAGGCAAAGGTTCTTAATTACAAAACCACTAGTGCCAACAACCCTTGGCTACCTAGGTAATCCAAAGAGCCTGGATTCCCACTGACTTATCTACACAACTACAAAGGAACCTCATGAAGAACAATCACCAAGGAGATGGATTCGAACTGCATGTCTACCTTTCTAACATTCAGCGTTGCTATTTGTTTTGTGTAAGTGTTAAACTCAAAAGTATCCTGAGTACTTCTAAATTTCTGCTAATAACCATTTGTGTGTATCTGAATTTTTCTCAGCCCTATTTTTTAAATCCGTATCACTAGTAATCAATAATAAATGACTAAGTTAGCAGTTTCCAATGAATCAAAAATCCTCTGACACTCTATAGTCACTCAAGACAAATGAAGATTCCCTGTGGAAACAAGACTATCATTGGCTAGTCTTTCCGACATCACTCCTTACTTCTCAAGATAACCCTCGTTTTAAGCTAGATATATAGTCAACCAAACTAAAATTCCAAGCTTGCTTACAGGCAGGCTGAGCTGTAAGCAGAAATGTTATGTGGGACTTGCAGGTAGGATGCTTAAAGGGAGCGGAGCTCAGCTGGCAGGGAATCTTTTCAGCACTTTTGCCTTGAGCTCTTTTTTCCAGTCTGCAATGCAGATGTGATGGCCAGAGCGCCAGCAGCCAGCTTGGGAAACTGACTTTAAAAAGGAAAGAAACCCTGTGTTAGGGTGTTGGAATGGAACAATAGGAACCTGGCGCTCTCATGATAACATAGCCACCATGCCAACCCTAGACTGCCTACCTCTAGACTTTTACTAACTAAAAGGAAAATGCACCTCTTTCTACTTTAACACACTGACTGCCATGTGAGTTGTATTTAACTCAGGCTAGTTTTCAGCCCGGGGGCCGTGTGAAGCAAAACCCTGCAGTTGGTTTGTGAAAATCTTACTTGTTGATGTTCTTATTGTTACAATTAATACTGACAATTCAATTCTAAAATGTGGATTGCATTGCATATAACTCACACACAGAAAACAATAAAAAATAACAAATTAGAAAGGATCCTTTTGTTTTAATAAAACACTGTGTCCCCGGGGAAAACATTTTTTTCCCTAGTGCGGCAGTCAATGTGTTAAGCCATTCTATGCTTACGATGTACGGGGTCAAACTAATCAGGAATAGACCTTCTTTTAGCCCTGAGATGTTTGCTTTTCGTACACCTCATGAATAACTTGAACAAAGTCAAAAGCAATGACACACCAAGAGTATCCTTCTCCTTTATAGAAATGCTTCACTTCCACTTGTCAGAAATCTCTATTTCCTTGGGTCTCTCCCCTTTTCCAACAAAGAACAGGAAGAATTCAAAAATTTTAAAGCCATGTTTAACTCTAGCATCAAATCTTACCATCTTTGAGAAGCCACATTTCATGAAAACCCCATTGTCTCCTGGATACCTGGGCAAAATTAATAAACTGCTTTTGTAATTACCCTGTCATTTCATCTTTACTATTTCTCATATAAAGAAACAGAGCTATTCAGAGCTGCTTCTGGCATTTCTAGTTTTATTCCAGGAGCTTTAGAAACTTCACTAATTAGAGTCTCAGGGTTTTTTTTCTTGATTTAGTTTGCTAATTAGAATGGGAATCCTAGATGCACTGACAGCCTTGCCACTACACAAAGATAACCTTAGATATATTAGCTCATGCCTCAGTTTCTTCACCTGGTCAATTTAATAAATAAGTGCACCAAAAACTCATGTGGCATTCTAAGTTTCCTTTTATTTGTTCATTTCTTCATTCTGTAAAACTAAAGATGTGTGCCAAACACGAGGCCTGGAACTTAGAACACAATGATGAGCAAATAGACACATGGCCCCACTTGTATGGAACTTATGGTATAATGGGGGAGAGAGAGACAGGCATACATTTTAAAAATCACATAAATAAATGTATAATTAGTAAAGAATTACAGTGCCACAGGATCACTATGTAGAATTTTTTATTTCTAGGAAGTGGTTTTTCTAATGAGTCTCTGAAGCCCTGTATTTCTCTGAAGTATCTAACTACCCTTCATATTCTGTTCTTAAGTTAGCTGTGATTTTATTTCCTTTTAATTTCTCTAGCTATTTCTGTCAGACCATTCGAGCTTCATCTCGGTTCTCTCTACTTGAAAAAGTTTATTCTGACCCCTTTAGGAATAAAAGAGATCTGCTTGTGTTGATATGGAAAGAGATCCATGAAGTATGAAAACAGAATGCGGCAAAATATTTTGAATAGTACTTTCTAAAATGATAAGCATATATATGTGCACATATATACCCAGAAATGTTCTACAAGCAACAGTTGCTACAGATGTGAGAAGATACTTTTCCCCTTTATTTTATATATAGCCTTCTATAACAATTTAAGGTTTTAGCATGGGCTTTTACATTTTTTACAAGAAAATCATGCCTTAATTTCCAGCAGACATTATAACTAAATTCTTATCATGCCCAAAAGTTAACTTATCTAGATATTACCGGGAAAGTGACTCTCTGATCCTTTCCCCATTTTCCATACTTAGATTGAGACTTCCCATTTATCCCAAATGTAGGGTTTTAATTTTTCTCATGATTATTTCTTTAATAATGCCAATAAAAGGCCTTAAATCTTTCTATTGTTTGTATCTCTTCTCCCTGTGATAAAACAGTACAACCGTTCTACACTCACCTTTTGGACTTCTATATTACACATCTGAGACCTTTCTGCTCTTTACATGGTTATATATCTCACTGTTTCTTCTACAAGGGTGAGACAAAGCAATTTCACAGTTATCAGAAGGGTTATCATGAGAATTTATCGTGATGTCTTCCAAGATCTGTAGAGTAATTCCTGAATTACTGCATGTTACCAGGGCAGGAACCTTCCATTCTCTCCAGGTCTGTGTAATGTGACACAGTCATTCTCCAGGCCATAAATAAGTCTTACTTGGAAAATGCTCAATGAGGTGATGCTACATGTACATTTACTAGCATCACCACTGTATGGCTTTCTACAGAAAGTGTCACATTTGAATTGCCAACACATCTCAGGCTTGCACTCCACTCTACCCCGGCTGGTCTCATATCATCTCCTGTGAAAAGGAACTCTATAAATCGAACAAACAAACTCTTTTGTGCTTTCTCAGCATAAGCGCTAGTGCAATCACATGCACACTGAGCCTTCCTGAAAACTGCAGGCTAAGAAGAAAGCCATAAATGATAATCCTTACTGTAGAGGAGACAGGCAAACATTAGCTCCTTTAACAGCAACTCTGTTTAGCTCTGCATTCATTCACAACTTGATTCTAATAATCTGATGGATTTACAACAGATGCTCACTTTGATGATACTGGCTTACTCATTTCACTTTCTTCCCTGGCCTTTCTCTGGCTTTAAAGAAGGGAAACCTTAAGATTCATTCATTCAGAAAGCATTATCGTTAAAGAGTTAATATGGGTGAGTCCAGGGGTAGGCCCTAGGAATGGAAAGCTGAAGATACCTGAAAGGCCGGGGGCAGAGAGCTCTGAACAATTAACCAACGATATTGCACAAAGATAATGGGCTTCTGTTTGTTGTCTTTTTAGTCTTCAAGGGCTCCATATTACAGTGCAAATGCTATAGGAGGTAGTAAGCTTTGTCACCTGACCTCCTGTTCCTCGAACTTGTAAGGTCTATCATATTGACTGAAAATACATTAGTCACAGAAGAGTAAAAACAAATTTTAAAGGTTCTCATAGAGAATTAGAAGACCACTGAGATTATTTCTTTGGAATCCAGGATATGAAACTGAGTAAATCTATTCATTATCCTTTAGCTTATTATCAATTAACTTCCTAAGAGAGACTCATAACTGATAGGTGGGACCAAGAAGAACCCTTCCCAAAACAAAAGTGCACGGAGTGACAAAGGAATCCCGCCAGGAAGAAAAAGTATTTGGGAGAAAAGGAGTCCTGACTGAGGAGGTTGGAGGGGCCACGATACAGCTTGCACGCTTGCCACTTTTGCATAGAACTGGACTTTTAAAAATATAATCTCATCAGATGTTTCTAGCAAGACGAAATAGAGACAGTCTAATAGAGGCCAACACAAATAATTCATTCTGATTCAGAAAATCTACTTACATAAAACTTTCCTGAATATTGAGCAAACCTCTGAACTCTTTCACAGACATGATACACTTGGTTGGTGCCAGCTGAGAAGAAACCCCAAATGAATCAAATCTATTTGCTCAGAAGTAGGACCTTTGCAAAACCACAGAAAATACATACCTCTCGTAAAGGGTGAGTGCCATGAACAAGCTCAGAATCCCAGACTGTGTACATCTCCCTAAGTGAATAATATAATGAAAAACTTCTGATTGACCCCAGCAGAGTTAGGAGCTAAAAGCCGTTATGAGGAGGTACTCTGATGATGTATATACATGAGGCAAAGCATTCTTAAGCTTCAAAAGATAATTTCATCACTATGCTTAGAAAGTTATTTGTGTCACCTATCGACACATAAAAGGTGACAGAAATAACATCACTTAATGAGTTACTCATTAAGAACTACGGTACTCACTCTTTTAATGCACACATTTAACACCTATATTCAATAAAGACAGTCTTGGGATTGGTGCAGGCAGGGGGCATGGAATTACCATCCGTGACAGTTTCTCGTTTGTGAATCTACTTTTGTCACTGGTATTATGCATTACCAGATGTCTAACTAGGAGAAAACCTGTAGAACCCAACCAAAAGCAAAATTTTAAAAAGAATTTTATTTTCTAAGCTAAAATTCCACCTAAAAGAAAATGCCATTCTTTAAAGTCTTGTGATTAGAAGGAGGGAGGGGGAAGATCTAGACTACAGGTATTTCGGAAATACATTTCCTTGATAGTAGCATTTGAAAACATTTGTGAGACAAAGATTGGTAAAATAATTTCATTTTACATCTATCAAATTCGCTGTTTTGTTTGCTTTTTGTTTTTCTTTTACACACACAGACGTATTGTAAACTAAAAATAAAATCCTAATCCTCCCACCAACTAAATGGACCCCCTCTTGGCCAAGGGTAATCCAGAAAGACCCTAAAACTGAGTTCCTGGCATGATGGGAAGGGAGGTCAGACATGCCTTGTATATCCTCTCCCTTCTAGAGTTTAGACACAATAATTGATCAGCATTAACCTTAGAGATACAAGACTGACAAAACAGCAGTAAAACATCAAATTATGAACAGGACCCGAGGCCAAGCAAGGGAAGGGTTAAGTCACGCCTTACAATCCACAAAATCTGGTTAAACGGGTCCTTTTTTGCTGGCATGGTATCACATGGCAGATAACAGACCCCTTTATTTTAACTGTGGCATTCCTTCCTACTGACTACAAATTTTCAGACAAAGCTTAACTCTTTCAACCAATTGCCAATTTAAAGAATCTCTAAATCCACCTATGTCTTCTAAGCCCCCTATTCAAGATATCCCAACTTTTCCGGCCGAACCAATGTATACCTTCCATGTATTGATTTATGATTTTACCTGCAATTCCCGTCTCCCTGAAATGTACAGAACCAAACTGTAACCTGATTTCCTCAGGCACAGTTTCTCAGGATCTCTTGAGATTGTGTCTCTCCTGGCCATGGTCACTCACATTGGCTCAGAATAAACCTCTTTAAATTATTTTACGGTTTGTTTTTTTCTGTTAATAGTATTAAGTACCAATGAGTGTATGAGGAAACGGGCTCCCTCATAATCTGCTGGTAAGAGTATAAACAGGAATAATTTATGGCAACATGTTTAAAATGCCTTTCAATGATGCATGCCCTTGACACAGAAGTTTTATTTCTAGAAATATGTGAAATAATCGTGGATATGTATAAAAATGTAGCTAAAATATTGAAAATTGAAAAACAAATATTCAACCATAGGAAAGAGCGAAAGTAAGTAATAGATTTTCCACATGATAACATGATAGGGGTTGTTTAGTGTTTGCTTTTTTCCTCCCTCCCTAAGAGGAAAAAGGAGAGATGAAATGCTTAAATTTCTTTAATTTTTAGCCCTTGGTGAATAGATTTAAGAATAAGGAGAGTTACGCAACAGTTTCTTACGATGTTCCAAACTGCACCACCTCTCTTATCCAGAATAAAAAATAAAAATAAAAACAAAAACCTGACATTTCCACATGCTACAAATGTATACATACATGAGGTCAATATAGATGAAAGAGTAGGGATTAATTTTTAAAAGGGGATAGGGGACAAACGTATTTTAAATTATGAAAGTTAAAACTCTTTTTATTCTTGGTGTCTCTGAAATTCTTTTGCCATTTGTTAAGTGGGTCAATGTTCACTCTTTAGTCAACCAAATATTTACTGACATCCAACTCCTACAGAGTAAGGTACTAGTAGCTGAGTAAGGTATTTTTTGAAAAAAGTAGTTATGTGATTCCAGTGCTTATAGTCTACTGGGATATAATATTCATATTAAAATGTCTCTGGAAAAAGGTGAGGCCCTGAAGATTCTTCCTTTTCAAGTGAACACAATTCCATCACAAGGGTTGAAAATATAGGGAGGCAGGTAGAGACCTGGACTCTAAACAGTAAATATTGCTAGGAATCAATTATTTATTTTTATTTCATTTGATTTTATTATAAAAACCAGCCAAGGAGGAAGTAAGGTTAGAGGTTATTGTTTTTATTTTACCTACCCAGAATAGTATGTTTAAACAAGGTTACACATTTGCTTGGTGTTCCAAAACATTAAGATACTATAAGTGCTAGAACCAAATTAGTCCGGGCCTTGTTCTCTAAGTCCAGGGCTAGAAGGCCTTATGTCTTGAGATTTAAAATACTGTAGTTACTTCAGTACAAAGCAATAGATGGCACCCTACAGAATACTTCACAAATTCATGCTTTTCTTTATTTACTCCTTAACAGTCAAGTAGAACGAACCACAATACCCAAGCAATAGAAGATCCCATGCAGAGGATACACCTATCTGAAGTTTTAATTTCCTTCTATGGATTTAAGCACAAACTCAGATGTTAATAATAACTGTGACATGCTTTTCCCTAGTGCTAGCAATGCACATAGTGCTAGGTAGGTGAATAAAAAAGTCAGTCTTAATTTAAGGGTTAAAATTTTCAGATATGAATTAGAAAAAGATTTCAAAAGTGGAAAAAGAACAACCAACCAACCCAAAAAAAAGGTTAACCTTTTGGAATTCAAAGGAAAGGCCTTTTGAAAGACCTGGCATAGAAATATGCATGTGAATAGAGGCACACTGCAAAGTCTTAGCTTTCAGGTATAATGGCTCTCCCCTGGAAAGTACCATGCAAGATCCCTGAATCTCTAAGATGCATTTCACATGCTGCCAAGGACACTGAGGGCCCGGCAGTATTGCCTCTGTTCAGCCTCTATTTCATGGCTCAGTAGCATTTTCCTGCCTTATGGCCCTAAACTCTACTTACAAGTTTCACTCCTCAACTGCAGGAATGCAGTTCATTCATGTACTACTGAAATATGCCAGAATATGTTGTGATTTGAAAAGGGAAGGACTGGGGGGTGGGGGTGGGAGTGGAGAGGAAAAGATAATTATGGAGGACCAGTAAGCAAGACTGATAGTCTTCTAGAAATATTCATGAAAATCTGTCCCTGAAAACTGCTAGTATTTGGTAGCCAATCTTTTCCACGTGACTTTTCTGAGAAATGTTCTTAGAAAGATCCCACAAAGGGGTGATAATAAAATGCATCTCGACAAATGATCTTTCAGTCTGGCATGATGTCACTCTGTCACATCTTCCATGTGGATTACAACTCTCCTTCCAAGGCCTATCTTATTTACTCCATCTTAATCATACCGTGCATTCTGCAGAGTGAAAATCAAAGTCCTTCCAAATAAGACCTGTGCGCCAGAATGCATTCATCCACAGGGACAAAGCACATGCATTCCGTTAGTTCCCACACAAGGCAGACACTGGGGATTTAGGGAGTTGAGGTCCACGAAAGTGCTTTAAAGAACAGTATATTCACCCCAAAGGAAAGAGATTCTTGTGCAACCCTCATGATCTGAACACATCTCAAAGGAAAGAGGCTGGATCTTTACTTCTGAAAAAGGTCTTTATTAAAAAGACAAATGTGAAATATAAACGGAATCTGGGGTAAATAATGTGAACTAGGCTCTGAGATGATCCGTTTTCCTAGCACACATTCGCAGAAATTACAGGTCAAAGAAAGTCTGCAATAACCGGGCTGTATTCGATTCTCAGTTTATTGCTCAGTGTGACCCAAATGTAACCAGACCAAATCCATCAGCAGCTAGAGGGAAATGGCCTTGTGGTAGGCTTAGTTTCAACAGGCATCCTCTTTGCCTGGTGAAGCCCTCTCTCCAACTACAGACCAAGTTATTAAGAAATTGTTTGTCATCTTAGATTGGATTGATCATTTGTTTCCCCGAATTCTTTTTCTCATCATTTACTCATTACACGCCTCCTCCCGACAGAAGTAGACATTTATTAGCTTCTGCATTCATTGCATTGGCAAACAGAAACATTCTGCTGCATTTCCTGGGGGTTCACTCATTTATCTATTGGATAAGAGACTGAAGTTTTCCACAGGGCAGAAAAATTAAAATATCAGTCAGGTTGACAGCTGGGAAAATGAGGGTCTCTCTGCAACAAGAAGCTTGCTGGAGCTTTCGGTTTAATGAGGAGCCGCAATGTTATTTCACCAAACTACTACTTCATATATAACTAAAATTGTGGGCCATTAGCTGGTGAACTAATATTCCAAATGAATAATGCACATGGTATACTATAAAGTACCTGAGATGAAAAGCTAATTGTTATTTTAAATAGAAAATATAACAAAAGGCTTTCAAAGATCTATTTCTAAAAGGAGCTAGGGAGAGGACTGTCATATGAAATCCATGAAACTGGAGCTAGAATCATAGAATTTTAAGTTCTAAGGGGACCTTACAGGTCATCAGATCCTTTTGTAAGAATCTTCTTTACAGTATGCCTGACAAGAGATCAGTCTCATTGTGCCTCAAACACTTCTGATGACGGGGGAGAATGGCACATCTCACAGTCAGTCTGTTTTAGAGGTGAAAGCCTCTGGTTTGCAGGGAGTCACTTCCTAAAGGGGGCCTGACTGCTTGTGACCTTGGGCAAGCCATTCAACCCCTCTGGGTCTCAGGGTCTTTGTTTTAGAAATTAGCTACCCCAGTGTTGAAAGAATCAGAGCTGAAAAAGAAGAAAGTCACTCAGAGGCTCAACTACCTCACACCAGCCAAAAGACTATTTGGTCCAGCAGGTCACAAGATAATTTCCTGTCTTCTGAGACAGCACCGCTCCGTAAGCAGAGCCTCTGCACCTGTCTGTAATGCTCTATGCTGAGACACATTTGAGCTTATTCAGAGCGGGGCTTTCCTCTAACCTTTTTCAGTTCTTTGTTTACTTCTTTTTTTCCTCTCTTCTCTTTGGCTTCATTTCCCTTGAACCAACTTTTCTTATATACCATTCACTCTTGACAAAAAGCCAAAGCAATAATCAATGGAGCGTTCTGCCCAGCCACTGACACAACCCCCAGGCAGCTGGCCTGTCCCAAACCAGACCCGACTGTCCTAACCCTCTGATACCAACTTTCTGGGTTTTAGCCCACAGTTCAACAAAGCATGAATAGCCTAGTATTGTGCTAGGTACTGGTTACACAAAGAAAAATCAATTTCTAACCTTTTGCCCCCTGAGAGTATATACATTAGAAAACTCCAGCCTTCCTGATATAATATTGCTTAAAATATTGCTCATGTCACCCATCAAATCATTTGGGGATAAGAAAGAGTATAAATGCTTATAAATCAACGACATCTTTTAGCTAAGTGTTCATACAGACATTTTTTTTTCTAAATTGCTCTTAAATCTGATCTGAGAGCACCGTGGGGAGTCAAACTGTTCTATGTTCAGACTGCAGCACTGATCAGTTCCATTAATACCCTGGAGCCTCAGCAAATCATCTGTAAGAGACCCTCATTCATGACTGTGCAAATCTTAGTTATTGTCGGTGAACTCCATGAAAAGAAGTGATGCAGCAATGTACTTGATAATTTTGTTAAATGCCCCCTTAAATGGTCAACTATAGCTTAGCAGCCCATAAAACAGCAATAAAACTTCTCAAAGATTAATTCAAGTTTTCCCTCCCAATACAGTTAATATTAACATAAAGCTAGACGTTACTTCATTAAAAAAAAAATTGTACCTGAGCCAAAATGAACAAGATGCTAGAGTTTTCCTTACTGCTGTTATCTTTTATATAAAAGTAGCTTGGATAAAAGCAATATAGGTTCTTTAGGGGTGGTTCACAGGCTAACAATTCCTACAGATTCCACTACACAACAAAGGACGATAAGTAAGATTTTTCAATTTAGTTTCATCACTTATTTTATCCAAGTAAAAGTCTCTCCGAGAATGCCATTATTTCATAAAGATAAATTCTTTCAAATGCTTCACTATATATAAGGCACTAAAAGAGAGTAACACAAAAGATTCACACAGCCTCTGTCCTCAACTAAGGTAGAGTCTGCAGGGAGTTTAGATGTGGTAATAGCAATATTTAACATTCATCGACACAAAACCATGCATCAGGCACTAGGCTCTGTGCTTTACATAAATTGTCTCATTTAAACCTTACAATAACTCTATCAGGTTGATACTATTATACTCATTTTCCAGATGAGGAAACTGAGGCCCAACAAAGCAGAATAATTTACCAGATCATTTGAGCTTGTCAGTGGCACTGCCAGGATTGAATCCAAGTAGCCTAGCTCTGACATGACACCCTTTATAGCTACAGTATAGTGATTTGAATGCCTTATGAAAAGAGACAGACAAAATGATTAGAAGCTTCATGTAAGAGGTGACATTTAGCCTCTAATTGAACACTATTCCCTTGCCTCAATCTACTACGAGATATTATATTAAAAAATTCCTAACTATATTTTACTTAGCTTAAAAGGGGGGAAGGGGCTTAAGTCAATTGTAATTATAAACAAAAACAGATACAGATGCTAAGAGTCTGTGATGCCTTTATGGATATCCACACAATTGTTCTTAAAAACAGAAGAAAAGTAATAGAGGAAAAATCAACTAGTAAGTCAAAGAACATGTGATTCTTCTGACACAGCAATTATAAAGGTCAAACTTATTTTCACCCTGTACAAATTTAAATGAACTCCTAAACTGTATCTTACAAGACCCAGAATTAAATTTACACTAAAGACTTTTGTTTGTAGAAGATGCTCTTAATAATCTTTTGTTTTTGTCTAGCCCAAATTCCCACTTCCTCCATGATGATGAACTTCTTCGCTGTGTAAATAAGTGTAAGTCCTGTATTTCTTACCATTCAACCCCAGTGGAAGAATTCCTCTGCCAGACTCTTCTCCTCCCCAAAGAAGTAACCACTAGTTCAGACCTCAGGGCTTGTTCAAGGTCCACTTTTCCTCCAGACCTACGCTTGGTCTCTAAGGGAAGCTATTCCAGTCCCAGGACTTTAAATTCCCTCCATGGGCTGACAACTCCCAGATTTATATACCCAGCCAAGACCTTGCCTCTGACACCATACTGAATGGTCCAAATGTTTTATTGAGATCAACTGGCTATCACAGGGGTACCTCGAATTTAAATTAATAAAAACACAATTTGTGATTTGTGTCCCATAGTCATTTCCTTGCTTCAGTAAACAAATTTATTCCCCTTAGTCTTTCTAGGCTCAGTAGCTGGTTCTACCTTTCCACCCATTTGCTAAGCCAGAAACACAGGAATCAAACTTCTTTCTTCTCTCACCTTATATCCAGTCCATCACATCAAATGCTCCATATTCCCTACTTTCAGGCCATATTTGCCTCCTTTCTTCTTCTTTAACAGGCAGGTAATGAGTTTGGATTTAATTCTAACGGCAGTGGGGAAGCAAAGACAGTTTTCAGCAAGGAAATGATAATAATAAATGACTCAAGTTCTTAAAAGACCACTGGAGCTCTTGGTTGGAGAACAGACAGTGGTGGAAGGAGGGGGGGTTGGAGGTAGGGAGACAATTAAGGAAGTGATTACGAGAGTTCAGGTTAGAGATGATGGAGGCTTAGTCTGTGGAGAAAACAGAATTAGAAAGTAGACAAAATTGAGTTATGTTTTGGAAGTAGAATTGACAGCTCTTCCTGATGAACTGAAGAGAGAAAGAAGGGAATGTAAAGAAAAGTAAGAGTCAAAAATATTTGAGCTTTGGCCACGGAGTAAATAACAGCGTCATTTCCTGGTGGCTAGAACACTCAGGACCTCCACACCTGCTATTCTTTTGAGAGAGGGAGAGAAAGAGAGTGTGAGAGAGTGTACTTCTATCACAGTATTCATGTTTCTTTAATCGCGCTTTTCATAATCTAATTATTTTGGCTTATTTTGTTTCACTTTCTTTACTGTCTTCCACTCATTAGACTCTAAACTCTATGACAGCAAGGAACACGTCCCTCATGTTTACTGCTGTTTCCTGTGTCCCTAGACCAGGTCTTGACACATAGTTGGAACTCAATAAATGTGTTCACAATCAATTTACCTCAGCAATTTCTGGGGGAAAAAATAAATGTCCAAAGCAGAGGCTGACAAACTATTGCCACAATGGAACAGACAGTAAACATTTTCAGCTGTATGGGTCATACAGTCTCTGTCACAACTACTCGACTCTGAGGCAGTGTGAAAGTAGCCACAGACTAAATGCAAACAAATGAGTGTGGCTGTGTTCCAGTAAAACTATTTATCGACACTGAAATCTGAATTTCATAGAATTCTTATGTGTCATGAAAGTATTCTTTTGATTTTTCTTCCCAACCATTTACAAACGTAAAAATCATTCTTAGTTTGCTGATGCCTGGTCTATCCAAAATTCAAGCATAAGGTTTCAAGGAATAAGAAAGTGAGGAAATATTAAACTGGATGATAAGTATAACTTTTATTAAAGAATTTATCAGACTGTAAAATAATCCCTATATTTACATGTTACCCTCTCATTAGCCTACTACACCTTAGAAACCACGTCCATGAATCTTGACGCCTAGCATTTAATGTTTATTGATAAGAAGGAAGAAGGAGAGGAAGGGAGAGAAAGAAAGAGAGAGAGAGACAGAGTGAGAGAGAGAGAAGGGGGGGTTAGAGAAAGAAATACTTTGATTTTATGACCATCATATTACTAGAATAGGAAAAGTGAATACAGGGATACCTTGAAGATACTGCAGGTTTTGGTTTCAGACTATGACAATAAAGCAAGTCACATAAACTTTTTGGTTTCCCAGTGCATATAAAAGTTATGTTGACACTACACTGTAGTCTATTAAGTGTGCAAGGGCATTATGTATAAAATTGTACATACCTTAATTAAAAATACTTTATTGCCAAAAATCCTAATTATCACCGAGCCTTCAGTGAGTCATAATAATTTTGCTGCTGAGAGTCTTGCTTCATGGCTGCTGATCAATCATGGTGGTGGTTGCTGAAGGCTGGACATGTGACAATTTCTTATAATAAGAGGACAATGAAGTTTGCTGTATCCATTCACTATTCCTTTCAAGGAGGATTTCTCTATAGCATGTGATGCCGTTTGATAGCATTTTACTCACAGAACTTTTAAAACTAGAGTCAGTTGTCTCAAACCTTGCTGCTGTTGTATCAACTAAGTTCATGTAATATTCTAAATCCTTTCTTGACATTTGAACAATATTCACAGCATCTTCCCCAGGAGTAAATTCAATCTCAAAAAAACCACTTTCTTTGCTCATTCACAATAAGTAACTCCTCATCCATTCAAGTTTTAGCATGAGACTGCAGCAATTCAGGCACATCTTCAGGCTCCACTTCTAATTCTAGTTTTCTTGCTGTTTCCACCACATCTGCAGTTACTTCCTCCACTGAAGTCTTGATTGAACCCTTCAAAGATATCCATAAGGGTTGGAATCAACTTCTTCCAAACTCCTGTTAATGTTGTTATTTGACCTTTTCTTATGAATCATGAATGTTCTTAATGGTATCTAGACTGGTGAATCCTTTCCAGAAGGTTTTCAGTTTACTTTGCCCAGATCCATCAGAGGAATCACTATCTACGGCAGCTATAGCCTTACAAAGTGTATTTCTTAAATAGTAAGACTTGAAAGTCACAATGACTCCTTGATCCACAGGCTACAGAATGGATGTTGTGTTAGCAGACGTGAAAACAACACTAATCTACTTGTATATCTCCATCAGGGCTCTTGGGTAACTAGGTGTCTTGCCAATAAGCAGTAATATTTTGAAAGGAATCTTATGTTCTGAGCAGTTGGTCTCAACAGTGGGCTTAAAATATTCAATAAACCATGCTGTTTACAGATGTACTGTAATCCAGGCTGTTGTTCCATTTATAGAGCACAGGCAGAGTAAATTTAGCATAATTCTTATGGGCCCTTCAACTTAGTCACCAGCTGCATTAGCCCCTAACAAGAGAGTCACTCTGTCCTTTGGAGCTTTGAAGCCAGGCACTGACTTTTCTTCTCTAGCTAAATAAGTCCTAGAAGGCATCTTTTTCCAACAGAAAGAAGGCGGTTCCATCTACGTGGAAAATCTATTGCTTAGTGCAGCCACCTTCATCAATGATCTTAGCTAGATCTTCTGGATAACTTGCTGTAGCTTCTATACTAGCACTTGATGCTTTACCCTACACTTTTATGTTATAGAAATAGCTTCTTTCCTTAAACCTCATGAACCTACCTATGCTAGCTTTACATTTTTCTACTGCAATTTTCTCACCTCTCTCAGCCTTCACAGAATTGAAGAGAGTTGGCCTTGCTCTAGAGTAGGTTTTGGCTTAAGAGAATATTGTAGCTGGTCTGATCTTCTATGAAACCACTAAACTTACTCCATATCAGCAATAAAGCTGTTTCGCTTTCTCATCATTCCTGTGTTCATTGGAGTAGCATTTTCAATTTCCTTCAAGAACTTTCCCTTGGCATTCATAACTTGGTTTGGATGCAAGAAGCGTTTGGCCTATCTCAGCTTTTGACATGACTTCCTCACTAAGCTTAATCATTTCTAGTTTTTGATTTAAAGTGAGAGATGTACAATTCCTCCTCTCCCCTGAACATTCACTCAGAGGCCATTGTAGGGTTATTAATTGGCCTAATTTCAATATTGTTGTGTATCAGAGAATAGGGAGGCCTGAAGATAGGGAAAGAGATGGAGAAATGGCTGGTTGGTAGAACAGTGAGAACACACACGTTTATTTATCCATTAAATTCACTGACTTATATGGGCATGGCTCACGGCACCCCCAAAACGATTACAATAGTAACATCAAAAATCACATAACAGGCCAGGTGCGGTGGCTCACGCGTGTAATCCTAGCACTCTGGGAGGCTGAGGTGGGCGGATTGTTTGAGCTCAGGAGTTTGAGACCAGCCTGAGCAAGAGCGAGACCCCGTCTCTACTAAAAATTAGAAAGAAATTAATCGGACAACTAAAAATATACAGAAAAAATTAGCCGGGCATGGTGGCGCATGCCTGTAGTCCCAGCTACTCGGGAGGCTGAGGCAGAAGGATCGCTTGAGCCCAGGAGTTTGAGGTTGCTGTGAGCTAGGCTGACGCCACGGCACTCTAGCCCGGGCAAAACAGTGAGACTCTGTCTCAAAAAAAAAAAAAAGATCACATAACAGGTTACCACAACAGTAAAAAATTTGAAATATTTCGAGAACTACTAAAATGTGACACAGAGGCACTAAAGGAACACATGCTATCAGAAAGAAGGCACTGATCAACTTACCTAACGCAGGATTGCCACAAATCTTAAATTTGTTAAAAAAATAAAAAATCTTGAAAGTGCAATACAATGAGTTATGTCTATGCTGTCATTTGTCTATCTGGCATCTCTCAGACAAATAACAGACATGGATCCCAAGTCTGAAACGAAGATAAAACCTTATTTTCTCTTGATTCTGATATGATCTGGCCATGTTGAAAAACACATTAATTTCATAAAAAAGAAAAGAAAAATCAGTGGCAATATAATGAACTTAAATTTCAAATAAAACAATGATTCAACAAATTGTAAAGTCCCTAAAGAAAATGTAAAAAGTTTCAAAAACTCTTTTGTATTATCCTATCAGCCTTCTCAGAACAAACACTATTTTCAAATACCACGTAGCAATCTCTATGAATCACAAGGATAAGTTCCAACCATATACCTCATTCATTAAAACTTCATTTTCTATAGTCAAAAAGGCTAAGAAAGACCATTAAAATGAATTTTAATGTGTCAGACAAGGAGGATTATGCTACAAACATGTCTTTAAATAACTAATAAAATTATGCCAAACATATTAGAAAGCAATTTCATACAAATGGGGGTCTTACTTGAGAAAAAATTACAGGGAGGGGAGAAAAGAAAGTAACAACATGCTATGGATGAAGAATGAACATGTGCCCCAAAGTTCCAGAAGGGTCACTTTAACTTTTACAGCTGTACCCAACTGCTGCAGCCTCAGCAGACTGTCCACAATAGAGCAACCTCCAGGGAACGCCATTTTTCCCTGTTTTAATGATGAGGAAGAGGTTAGATGCCAGTGGGGACACTAGGAACCTAAAAGCAGGAAGGAGAATTGATCCAAAGGTGAGAGAAGAAACAAACCACACACACAAAACCTGGAGATGCGGTACCAAGAAGACATGCGCAAATAATAGCTATCAGGCCTTTTCTGTTATGATAGAGGAATATTATATATATCAACAAAAGCAGCAAAGGGACCTGGAGATGGTGAAAACAGATCTGTCAATTTCACAACTTTGCGGACAAGCTAACAATTTCCAATCTGCAGACACTGTTAGAGGAGAAACTTTTGCCCAAGTAATATGAAAACATATATGTGGCCAACTACACATTGTGTAGCTTTGCTTGGAACACTGATAATCAAAGGAGCCTACTCAGCTCCTTTGTGTCTAGTGCAATCCCATCCCAATTATAACCTCCCATAAATTTGTGCTGTGTGGAAGTTGAAAATGTAGGATTACACTGCCAGGGTTCAAATCCTGCCTTTACCACTTACCAATTCCATGACCTTGGATAAAGTTGTACCATTACTGTGCCTCACTCTACTTGTCTAAAAAATGAGGATAATATGCCGAGACAGCTGGAAAGGTTAAATCAAATAACTCAGCATGGTAGTGCTGGCAAAGGGTAATCTCATTATAAATGTTACTCTTCATTTTGAATAGGTAGGTAGGGTCCTTAATGTTGACTTGGGTTTGGGAGAGGCTTGAAGAAAGGAGGGTAAAGTAATACGGAGAATCATGGGTACATTTTCATTTGATAAGGAATTTTAAAATTACTTCGATACTTGCTAACCAGATTCTTAGTGCCTATTTACCATTCCTCTAGGAGAAAAAGGAGTGGAGCCATTCTTGAAATCCGAGTGCCATTTGAACTCAACATGGAACTGATCTGCTAACAAAGTGTAGACCAAAATAAGCACCGTCTGCCAGGCTTGGCAAGACAGATACTATACTTGAAAAGCAAACCTGGCACTTTCTGAAAAGATACTGAAAAATACACTAGAGCAATAAATCGCATGGAGTCAATGCCAAGAGATTTAGGTAGTCAGCGTTCAAGAGAATCCACCAGAAGGCTTTTCCCCAGATATATGACATGTACGGCCCACTCACTGAGGTCCCTGCTCAAGTAGCATCTAAGGAGAGGCCTCCCTATATAAAACATCTCCCACCCACCCACCTTGCACACGCTGTCATTTTCTCTCTCCTTACCACAAGTTACTTTTCATCATAGAACTCATCACCACTTGACATAAAATAGATTTGTTATTGACTGCCTTGCATGAACAGACTATTAACTTTATGGAATGAGGAATTTTTGTGTGTTTTGAGCTCTGCTATATGCCCCGAACCTGAAATGGAGCCTGCCACATAGTAGACTCTAAATAAATATTAACGAAATGAGTCTGATGAACAGTTAATGGTGCCAAATAAAGCAAAGAAAATAAAAAGACATCTGGCAAAGGCCTAAATTGTTAGTAACTACAGTACTAAACTGTATTTAAAAATAAAAATACTGCTGAAGGAATAATTCCTTTTTAAAACTTCATAAAAAATCTAAGCAAATGATTTAAAAGTATCCTAAACTACAGAACAGACCAAGAAATTCTTCTTCTTCTTCTTATTCTTGAATTCAACAAAACTTCCTTTTCAAGGAACATACAACGTAGGTTTATGAGAGTACATATTTTAGATCTTTTATTTCACTTGCTGATTGTTAATTGAAATCAGCAAATACTTCTCTCTCCCTTAAAATGTCCACAGATAAAGAAAAATACTACTAGAAATACATTAAATAAAAGTCAATATTTCCAGTTACTTAAAACATTTACCATGAACACATAGTATTTTATCGCCATTGCTGATTTTAGAGTACATGAACAATGAGAAGTGTAAGGCAGAAAGAATATTTATCAATACCCTGTCTTGTTATGTGGATAAACTGTAAGAGAAGTAATTTTCTCAAAAGAAAAGTGATTTTCTTTAGATGATGGGAGGATCCAGAAAGTACATTATATAAAATAGGCTACGGGAAATGTTTTTTATAATAACTGTAGTGTGGGTGTTCAAGGTGGTGAGTTACAGGTATTTTTACCATATTTTGTACCACAGAGAAAATGGGGAAAACAATTTAAAATAGTTGCTTATGTCTCTCTTTATCTTTACATTGTAGCACATTCAAATAAAATATTCACTCACAATTGAGAAACTGGGTTTAATCCTTATAATGCCCATAATTTATATTGTAATAACTGCATATTTTAGTCATTAAAATATACTTTGATTCAAAAGATTAAAAATAAAAGATCTACAAATATAAAAGGTAATTTAATGGGCCTAACCAATATTAGTTGTTTTTTGTTTTTTTAGGTAGAAGCAGTAAAGCCAACAGGAAGTTGTGAGAGAAATATAAAGATGAATTTAAATTACATGAGAAAAAATATTAGAAGTTTATACAGATAGATATTTTGGAAAAGTTACTGTTTGATGACTTTTATTTTAGATGGAAAAATTTAGTCATTTAATTTTAAAGAAATTAAAATTTTAATGAATTAGGCATTCTCTAAACTCAGAATGCCTTTTGAGGAATTTAGTCAAAAAAGGCAATTCTTAAGAAAGGCAAAACAGCCTACTGTGAACTTTTTCTGAGCTGACCAACAATATGCTGAGACCCTTAGTTCTATAATTAAAAGGACTTTGGTGAATATGCTCTTTGGTGAGTACTTTTCAATAGACTCTTGCATACACTGCACAAAATGATGAGATATGCCAGAATTAAGTCTGACCTAGTACATTCTTCTGTAGAAATGAAATTTACTATATTGATATCAATATCCCACTGTCATTTTTTCCAAGCCATGGCCCCATACAATTCAAAATAAAAGCTGTATTTTTGAAGAAGACCTTTTCACCAGGAATATTCTTAACTGGGAACATCATCCCGAGAAGCCTAGTGGCTGTCATGGAATAACCACCCAGGACTTTTCCTGTGTGTCTCCTTGTCTTGCTCACCACACCGTGGTGACCTGTCCTCACCCAAGGTTTCATGCTTGCTCCTGCTTGTCGTCCATGTTAGTGGATAAAATGGAAGATACAAAATAGAATTCATTCTATATTTCTTACTTGATGTTAAAAAAACAAACAAACAAAAAAAACCCTCGGACTTGGGGGGGGCAAGGGCAACATAAGTAACATAAATATCTGTACCCCCATAATATGCTGAAATAAAAAAAAAAAAAAAACCTGCAAGACTGGCTCAAAAATCATAACAAAAAAAAAAATACTTGCTCTGCATTGATACACTAAATCAGAGACTTCTAAGAGAAGATTAAAATGAAAGCAAAAAGGTCCCACTAGACATACTCACAGCATATTATTAGAGAGAACCTATACAGCACACTCTCCGATTCTTAAGACTGCTCCCAGCCCTCCGCTCCCAACACCCCAGCTACTTCCTTAAAGCTGCTTTCCCTAAACTTCACAACCACAACCTCTAGAATCTGATTTCTTCCTCTTTGTGTGTCTGGTTCCTTGGTCGGGAAGAGCAGGACTGCAATATTGCAATACGACAGGGTTTAACAAACAAACCATTTTGAACATGGAAAAGTGAAACCAGCTCTTTTTATTTTAAGTAACCACCGATCAGCTAGGCTTATTCAACTAAATGGATAAAGATTCTAACCAATCCCTGCTCAAAAGATGCAAGATGACAGAAAGACCTAAGCTTACATACACTAAAGTATCAGACTACTATCTCTGACACATACAATCTGCCAAATTTGAAGGGAAATATATACAAGAGAAATCCCATTTTATCAAATAAAGAGGTTTGAAAAATCTGAAAAATAATGTAGGCTTAATTGTAGGTTTTTAAAAATTATTATATTATACAAATAGTTCTGCAATTGAGCCAATGATTCCATTATTTCAGGCAAAATTCAATATAACATTTCAACATAACAACAGAATGGATAAATATTTCAAACAGAATTCAACCTGTATTTCCATTTTCAACCCCTCTATTATTCTAGGGTTCCCCTCACCCTCAATGCAACAAGCTACCTAAAACAGCCTGTTATAATTATCAATCTCCTAGATACTGGTGTTGCACATAAACTGATGTTATCCTAATTTAATATACATATAAATTCACATAAAATATTTAATCTCCACACCTCCAAGGAAGTATGTTATGAGGGTTACTTTATAGATGAGAGAGATCTGAGGGTCTAACAGGTTACATGAGGTCACACAGGTTACATTTTACAGGTGAGGGATCTGATAGTCAAACAGGTGACATGATTTGTCTAAGGACAAATAGCTGATAAGTAGGAGACTAATATTTGAATCCATATCCACCGTCTATATGTGGGAGGGACACTGCAACGCAAACCAGTTCTCAGAACCGAAATAGATAACAGACCTCGTTCACTTGCTTAGAACCTATTTGATGAGATAATAATAATGAGCAGGTAAATACGACCATCATTTCCTTTGCCAACTACATAAATCAGTTTTCAAGCTCTAGGTTTCTGTTTCATTGCCTGAGAAAAGTATATTTTTGTGCTAGAAGAATACTAAATTTCCAAGAAACATTAACATATTACCCAGGTTGTTGCATTGATTTTGGTTTTAATCACCGGTTGGGATAGGTTTAAAACATCAGCAATCTTATTTTGTTGTCTGGCTAGGGCTTGAAACACAGAATTTCATCACAATCACTGATTCCATTTGGCTATTTCTAAAGCAATAATCATTCACATACTATATTTTGCCTAATTACTCTTAAACAGCCAGATTATAACTCTGTAAATTTAGTATATTTCTGTAAATTTAGTTACTTTATGTAACTTGAGCCTCTATTTATACTTACCCAGACTAAAATACTTAACCTTTTTGTCTTTCTGACATTAATCTTTTGGGAAATGAGTTCAGAGTCAAATCCAAACGGTACATAATATAATTTTTTAATGTACCCAACAGCAAAATGGCAGTCTCTGTCTTTAATTACATACTATTGAATTTTAACAAATAGTTCTAGGGATGTCTGCCAAATTTCTACAATTTAGAGCAACTACACCATGAGAGAATAGACAGTTCATAATTTATTATGTATTATTTTTCTTGATAAGTACTCATTGTAGTTCTAGTTATATTTTCACTTTAACCGTAGTTAGGATAAACAGATAAACGGATCTTGTCAATACATGGATTGCCTACCCAATGAGATAACCTAAGAATCTTTTTCTCTCAGGCTTGCACTACTCTTCTCACTTCTATTTTCATTTTCTATTTCAGATTACATACAATCCATCAAGGCAAGGTGGAACCTACAATTATGATTAAGTTCTAGAAATCGTAATATTAACAAGAGGTAGCAGGCAAGGAGAAATGATGAGATACCAGAGGTAAACCGTGTCTGCTTTAGTCACTCCGTGCATCAAAGGTACCTACCAAGCACAATACCTGGGCACATTGTCGGAGCTTGGCATCCCATGATAACGATGCTCCCCACAGGGCAGAGGAACGCACAAGGAGAAGCAGGCATGGAGATTTCCTGGTGGGCGACACTGACGCAGTAGATGGTGAAAAATCTGCCACCAAGGAAGGTTAAAAGCAGGAGTAGCTTAAGGGTAGTTAAGTGTGTGGGATATTTACTGAGATTTATTAATTACTAAAGTTAATTTTGAAGTAGAGCCTAGGGAAGTTGACGTTCAAATAGTTCTAGGATAGGAGAAACATCTCTGGCCCGAAACTAGGGAGTTTTATTAAATAAGAGTAAATTAGGTCTTAGAAAGGAAAGTGACAGTGAACTGCTATTTGTGTGACTATAATCTAAATTTGCAGGAAGTTCATGCCCCGGGATTCAAAGGCACACAATCTAAACAGCAAGCTAGGCCGGTGGGGCAGCTGTGGACACATGGTTCAAGGTCTGTATCAGATGCAACTTCATTGTCATCACACTAAGCTTCACCACATTACCTGGGCTGATTTAGCTTAGCTTGTAACTGTAATTTCTGGTTATTTTTCCTCGTAGTATTTTCTCTCCATCCTCTCAAAGGAATAAGGCCCAATCCACGATCTTCATAGTTTTTTTACTCTCAGCATGTCTCCCATCAGTTCTGCCCATGTGCTACAGCCATACCAATTAAGTGTATCTGAACATCTGATTGTGTCCTATAATAAAGCTGGCTTAATTTCTCTTCACTGTAAACACAACACACTATTAAGACAATGGGTGCTTAGCTTATAAAAGAAGCCAAGTACAAATGTTGCCAAGGGAAACTTTGTTGAGAATCTGTTACTCACCTCTAGTGGCTCTAAACAAAAAATGTCATGCCCACCTCCACCAAAAATCTTTTTAAAGAGGGGGGAGGGTAGAAAGGGGAGTAGAACTGCATGATCAATGTAAGACCAAAAGCCTCATGTGAACTTAGTAGTCTCCCACTGTTCACACAGGAGGAGAGGCTGTCAGTGAGGAGGACAACAGGAGCCTGGCTGGACCAGCTGGGAAACCCAGGGCAAGTTTACTCAAGGGCTCTGAGCCTCAACAACAAAATCAACAACCGGTTGGGCGGGGAAGAGAGGATACGCTTAGGAAAGGTTTGTTCTTGGGATAAAATACAGTATTATGTTAACTCATTTGAAGCACTGCTGGCTTATAACAATCCCTCCATAGATGGTAACTGTTCTAAAGATGATGCTGATGATCATCGGTGTTGACAACACTGATTTTATACTTCTTGGCCAACAACAAGGATGCACACAATGCCCAGTACCCAGGAGCACTTTCACTCAAAGCAAAGTTTTGGGATAATACATAAAGTTGGGATTCTATTTGGGATAGGACTTGTGGATAAAACTGATGTCACCACCAACACCACCCCATCCCCCATTTTACGGTCATGTGAAAGCAATGGATAAGAACATTACTTAGGCAATATGATTTAATGTATTTCAAAAGTTTGCTCTTAAAGTAGTAACTGCACTGATGTTTGCTAAGTTTACGTAAATAAGACATGCTGCTGCATGAATAGTGGTAGATGCCCTGACGGGAGCAGAAGGACCCTGACATGAATCTGTGAAGACCTGCAGGATACGGTGAGACAAGGTGCCCGCTAAGCACCCTGGAAGATGCATCTCTCAGTTACATGGGCCATTTTTGATCTGCTGACCATTCCTTCGTTCATTTATTCAGTCAATATTTGCCAAGCACTGACTAAGTGCCAAGCACTGGTCTCGGTGCTAGGGACACAGCAGGGAACAGACAAGACCTGGTCTCACAGAGCTTACACAAACACTGCCAGTCATGAGGGGACAGTGCTAATTCTCTCTGAACTCTAGTTCCCAACTTTTGCTGAAGGCAAATTAAATTACAGAGCATGTGATTACTGACCATCACCAAACTTACTCTCCAGATATGAAGGAGACTAACTAACCTAGGCAAGCAAACTGTATTGCCTCCTCACAAAATAAGAGCAAGTCCTATAAACTATTTCTGAAGGGTCACAGAAAACATGAGGCTCTGAAGGAACAGAGGATGTTGATAAATCTTTCCCTTGCTCCCCCAGCTCTAGATCTTGGCAACACCCACAGAAGTAATTAAATATTTATCCAATTTGATTACCCTCCTACTTCATTTCATGAAAGAAAATTCCTATTCAGACTTTTGATGCTTGGTGGCATTCTGTTGAGCCCCTGTGCCTGATTTATTCAGGTGAGGATATACAACTCTTGGGTTAATGGGCATGATTCTGAATCTTGACATGGGAAAGTCCAGGAGAAACACCACCACCCATTGCTCCCAGTTCTGGGAAGGCTGGAATAATGCAAGCTTGAATCGAGAACGGGCACATAAATGCAAAAATGAGATACCTATTATGGGCTATAGCTTTCTCAACGACTCTTGGAGACATTCAGGATTATGAAGATAATTCAGAATGAGAGAGAATACCCACCCCCAGAGGAGCTTTATGATTCTAAGATAAGCCTCTTTCTCATCCGTTTTTAATACAGCATAAAGGGAGGCAATACCAGGATGCTTGCAGGTCCTCAGACGCCCTCAGATTAGGAATTCTGTCAGTGAAATTCCATGGCTTCTCTACCTTTACACCCTAGGCTGCAAGTGAAGGACTCAAAAATTGTGGGTACAAGGCATCATGTAGGGCACACAAATCTCAGATGACATACTGGGAGCTAAATGAATGAATGTTTCTCGAAAAAAAGATTCTAGGACTTGGGTATAATGCTGAAACATGGCATGCAGTACCCTCATCTTGGAAGCAATGTATATAATGTATATAAACTCTGAGGAGGCCCGTAGAAAAGAAATCTTTCCAGCTTAGTTAAACCTAACATTCCTCAAAATTATTTGGTCATGGCACCCACCTCACTCCCTGACAAACATATTAATTTAACAAAATTTATACAGTGCCTGTTATGTCCTAGGCTCTATCGCAGTAATCAGAAGGGAAATAGTTCTGGTCTTCATGGAACTTAGATTAATGTTTATTTCCAGAGAGAACGATTTGAGGCAACCAGTGTGTCAGGTCTGTATCTGAGAATTTAGCCTGATGGATCTCTCCAACTCACTAAATTTCCCTGTAAATCCCATGATCTTCAGGCCTTTAAGGGACAAAGCTAGCGGATACTCCTCACAAAACACTCTGCTCTGGAAAATAGTGGTCTGTTATAGGCTCCGTGGATCCACCGTGTCAATGAAAAGCTCTGTACCAGATACCAGTGGGCTTTTGTGCCGTCTGTATTCACCACTATATCTACAAACAGTGCCTGGCTCACTGTAGGAGATTAATAAATGTGTTTTTCAATGAACAGTGAATGCCAAGGACTCCCCCTAACCCCTCAAATTCTGATAAGAATGACCAAAGCAAAAATCCTATCTCAGTCTCTCCATAGCCAAATCGAATTTGGGTTCCCCTCGTTAAAGGCTGACCTTACTGTGAAAACCTGCTTTATATGCCAAATTCAGATGTGGGCACTTATCTGATGAAGCTACGAGCTAATATTATTTGCAAATGTTTTAATGACCAAATAGAGCTAATCGAATTCAATGTGTTGAAACATAATCCCTTATAGAGGCACAGCTGCCTCACGGTCTGAACATAAAACTGGGATTGAAGAGCACTTTCTCTAACATGAGCCCTCCGATTTTCTTTCAAAAAAATTAATATTCATATATTTTAATTTTTCAGTCAGTAAAATAGGAAAATAAGCATTGGCTGGTCTGCCTAAATGGAATACATTTGAAACTTATAAACAAACAAGATATCAAGAAACAAAACGATCACTAATATTGAAATTGGATGAGAAGAAAACTCAAGGGATTTAGCCTATTTTCAATCTCATACACAGGAAACACAGAATGACTTCCTGGCTGCAACATTCCTCTCAACGGCAAGAAAAATATCTCAAAGAAAGGAAAGGGAGTAATTAATTGTTTTTCAAATAAGACAGCCTGCTGAGGCTCCCCAAAATATACAGAATCTTTAAAAGTGGAATTAATTTTCCCTGGATTTCATAATACTTTATTTCTTACCTTATCTTTACACATTCAAGTGGCATATCATTTTTAAAAGCCATCAGGATAAACGGAATCTAATTATTTTATTGTGTACTCTTTCAAAGGGTAAAAGAAATGTGAAGAGTTGAGAAAGTATGCAGCCCATATTGTTGGCACCTCAGCACTTATGATCATTACAAGCACTCACAGAAAGGCAATACCGGGCTTTAAAGCTGAACTGTATATTATCTCTTTCTTAGAGCCCTGGGGCTATCGCTGCAAAGCACAGTGGTCCATTCTAAGCTCTGAATAGAGAAAAGGAAGAGATCATTAAATTATAATTTCCATGCACAATCGGTACAAGTATTTCCTACCAACAGGATTAATATGAAAGCAAGATCCCAGAATAAAGCTGCTCAGCAGAGAGGATGGCAGTTTAGTGTCTTGTAAATTTGATTTCACTGAAAGCCCTGACACATCATAATAGTGAAATCCTATTTACTGTAGCAAGCAGGATGGATAATGCTATTTAATACCTAGTGTACTGTGTGCCATCAACTCACAGCTTTGTACTCCATGTTCTCATCTTACCTTAAGGTTAATACTTCTTGACAGCCTACATGGTAAATAGAGCCCCAAATTAAGTGCTGATCCCATGATTTGCAAATCTTTCCTCTAAAGTTAGACATAGAAAAATTGGCTTCACTTAAGGGGATCGTTTCACCTGGATGTACTTTTAACAGCTCACCCCAGAAAAAAGGAATTTAAGTTATATCCCTAAAGCCAGATTAAAAAAGCAATTCAAGGTTATCCAAACCACATTTCCCATTCGAAATTTCAGAGAGGTTCACAGAAAAGCCAAATGCATTTTGAAAATCTGTTGGATAATGAATCAAGGATAAGACCCCCGCCCATATCCACTATACCATATTGATTTTTTCCCCAGAGAACACAATAGGGGGGAAAAAAACTCACCTTGCTTGCTACTTTTGGAATATCTGCAATAATAAACTTCCTTTAGGAAAGCAGGTAAAGAGTGTAAAATAGTTCAGTCTTTGCATCGAAGTTATAAATACTGTGTCAATTATATTAACAAAAGATATGTGACACTGGGCCTTATTAATCTTTCTGCCTATTAACATATAAGTGCATTTATTTGAACTATCATTATTTGTTAATAATGAAAAAAGCGAGTAACTCAATGTACATGCTCCAAGCCACTTTACTAAAAGCTTTGTCACTTACAACATCACAATTAAAAGTGACACTGGTTTCTAATGCCTTTAATGTCCAAACTCGTGGACCAGAGAACCTCGTCTCTGTTTCTGCAACTCTGGGTAACTGTAGAAACCGCAGGGAATCTGCCCTGATTTCAACATGAATGAGGAAGCCGCCACAGAATTTCCAAGTGTCAAAGGAATAATATATCTCTCTAGGTTAGCAAGTGCAAACTAGCACAACCTACATAGGCATATCAACCAGAAAGTTACACTTTTAACTATTGTGTTAAATTTGCTATAGATATCACGCTGCATGGCCAAAATGAGTAAACCACGTGACCAAAAATCATCGACAACTGTTTGCAAAGCACTGTAGATGGAAAATATCAAAGGGTTTTTAATAAACCTAGTTTATTAAATATCTCTCTATCCCCTAAAAAGGATTGTTTATATTTTAGTATTTCAGGTGTCAATAATCTAATTGTGAATGTATCCTGAATTAAACCCTTGAAAAGGTTGACCCAGCTTCACTCACTGAAATATTTTATAATGACAGATTTCATCTGGTAATAAAAATGTATAATAATTTCTTCCCATAAGAAGTACACCAGGCTGACAATAACCTGTTCTGTTGTTATTTCTCTTTATTACCATTGTTGGCATTATTTTTCCCCCAAGCTTTGCATAGAGCAGCACAGACACAAAGGTACTAACTGACAAAGAAGAAGTTAAGCAATCAAAAGCCAATTAATCATATAGATGAGCCCAACACTTTATGATGCAATAAACGATGTCATTCACCATAAGTGAGAGACTTTTAAAAATTGCTCATTTGATGTAAGCATGACCTTAGAATTAGCAACTCTCTCCACAGGTGACAAACTAGTAATGCACTTTTCTTCTTAATGGCAATTTATTTTTCACCATGCTCTTTGCATTACTCTCTTTTGCATAGCTTGTACAATTCCTTCTCCCTCTTAGTTCTATGGAAATTACTGCAGTGCATATGCAAACAGCCGCTGCAATCCAGAGGTGTGTGTAAACTGAAAGCAATCTGTGCCATTGATTATTTATCAGGTATAGGATTCAAGTGTCTAAGACAAAATGTCTGCTCTCATGGAACTCCTATTGGAAGGCAAACACAAACAAGTTAACACGTAAATGAGTAAACTAATTA
>NW_012149008.1:192906-249384 GCF_000956105.1 Propithecus coquereli
AAGAAAATGAGCTCTGCCTGCAAGGAGTTTGCAAGATAAACATGCATAACTAATCACCATTACTATAAATAAAATATGGCATCCTATAGAGAGGTATAAAGCATTATGGATTTATTTGTCAAGTATAAAACAAAGCAAAAATAAAGTTAGAAAAATAATAAAATAATAAAATTAAGTTGGAAAAACAAAAAAGCAGAATTCTCCCAGGGACTTGGAGACCATTTCTTAAAAACATTTAAGAACTTTCTCTTTCAAAACTTCTCTAGGCTGCTTCTCATCAAATCAGAAACCAGGAAGTAACACTCTCCAAGTCTCTTACACCAACAACCAAGAATTAATACTCTCTAAGTAGTTTTCAATCAGCCTACACATCTAAATGTGATCCCTTCAATGTTCCTGAAAGATAAATGTTTACTTTCACATCTATGTCGATGCCATTTGATAACTTATCAACATCTGACTATGAAATAAGAACCTGGAAAACTTTTCAAATGGCTTCAATCTCTCTCAGTAAAGAGTTGCTCCTTTTGAATACTGCTGCTAAGAAGGGTGAAATCAGTTTCCAGCTAAATTAAACTTATTACTCCTAATGAGTTAGTGAAAGGAGAAAATGATCTGAGACTCCTGGTGGACTAGCCCATATAAATACCTGGGTGGAGACAGCTCCATTCACACATCGGAATTATCTAATTGGTAAAGAGTTCATAGAAATAGATCCCAGAAGCAAAGCAAGCTGTATCATAGAACTAAATATGCTTCACATGTTTAGTGGACTTTGATTCATACTCTCAAAAGAAATTGCATCAAGCCAATAAAAATAAATAGTTTCAGTAATGAGTCATCAAAAGTGATAATGTACCCAAGTTGTGTTTGTTAATCTAGTTGATTAACAGATGGTAAGGTTATCTCAGGGATCACCCTCAGAATGATTCTGTAAAAGACTCATTGATGCTTCCCTCTCCATTAATGACAAACCACCTGGTATCGACTTCATGGTTTCATCATTTCATCTGCTTAAAAGGGAGAAAGATATCTGTTTATATCCACTTTTAAACCACAGACAACCTGGATTTCACAGTAAGTTAGATGATTCTGCAAGTTATCATAACATTATAATCATTTTTCTTACATTATGCATTATTGGATTCAGCACTTTTACACCTTCTAACACAAAGTGTGTGCAGAATTCCTAATAGAAATGGTTAGACATTGTAATTTTCACTGCTGTCACAATGCAAGAGAAAACCCCTTCACAATCTTTTGCATGAAGCCTAGAAAACGCTTTATCATTAGAGACCTAAATGTCTCTCACATATTTCTGGAAGAAATCCAACTGGACAAATTCAGCTTAGGTATTTTGGAAATGGCAGTAATAAACAAAAACATGACTATATAGAAGTGGGCAGAAGACATGACAGAAGACATGAGGAAGTTGAATAATACTAAAGCAACCTTACGGATTATTAGCATCTTGTACATAATGGAAAGTAGATAGTCTTTAAAGGCAACAGCTGATACCCTACAAGCTCTTTCCAGTTTTCAAGGGGCTTTTACATATATCATTGTATCTGCCCCGCACCCATGAAGGTGAGCAAGGAAGAAGTACCACCTTCATTTTAAAGAACCAAACACCACAAGAGATTAGGTGAATTGCCAAACAGCTAGGTATCAAAAGCATGCCTTCTGGCTCCCTGATTAGCCTTCCTTCTACCATATTATTAAATACTGAAGTTATTAAGTATTAACTAATAGCAGTGTGATCATTCCACCTCAGGATTCTAAGCTCACCGGTGCTTCCCAGCTTTCAGTTTAAATTCTCGGAGTACTACTTTCCAGCCTGATCTTCAAAAAAGAAAAAAGTATATTTTGCCTATATAAGAAGAAACAACCACAATGACTTGATCTCATCCTATTGTAGCCATCTGATCTTCTACCACTTGCTCTACCTGATGCCAAAACAGTAGTTTACTTGCCAAGCAGACGAGCTTAACCTGTTGAGAACAAATCCTCTCAGTCCCTTGTACCAGTATGAATTGTCTCAATCAAACTGGTGGATCTATGGGAAATGGGTGAATATTTTTCAGTGCCTTTGCTCATACCTGACAGTGATTAACGGCAAATTCATACAGCACATTGTAAAATGGTGGCAAAGAAAACTATCATTGGATGGGGAAAAGTGGGTGCTAGGTTAATCACCTCAAAAACTTTCACTTTCATTTATTTCAGCTAACATTTATCATAAATGTCAGGTGCAGAAGTAAAGTAATAGCCACTATGAATGAGTGGTTACTCTGTGCTGGACAGCATTATAGGTGCTTTATGTGAATTAGCTCATTTAACAAATCAGTGAAGAAAGTATTATTATACCATCACTTGACAGATGAAAAAACTAAAAGGGTAATAAGTAAAATGCTCCACATCATACAGCAGGTAAATGCCAGTTCACGGATTTAAATCCAAGGCATCTGACCTCAGAGACTGTGCTCAAAACCTGAGTTCTGCAGACTACAACCAGTGGGCCTGATTTGGCCCACCATCCATTTTTGGTTTTACATTTTTAAATGGTTGAAAAGAAAATAACTTTGTGACATGTGAAAATTACATGAAATTCAAACTTCAGTGTCCTTAAATTAGAACATAGCCAAACTAATTCATTTACATATTGGCTTTGCCTGCTTTTACATTAGAAAGGTAGAGTTGAGTAGCTGCGAGGGAACCATTCATGGCCTGAAAAGCTAGAAACATTTACTATCTGGCCATTTACAGAAAAATTTTCTCACTTAATGTTCTAAACCATTCTACTTTATGCCTATTCGACATCTCTATGTAAATGTCTTAGGAAGTGTCCCAAACTTAACATATTCAAAATCAAATGCCCAATTTCCTCTACCACCCACATACATCCCAGTCCATATCTTAAGAGTTTTCCCCTATGGAAAGTCCATCCTTCTCTTAATAGTTATAAAAGCCATAGACCTAGAGTACCTTTGGCTCTTTCTGTCATTCATGTTCCAAACCATCATCAAATCCAGTGAGCTCTACCTTTGAAATACCCAACCACATTTCATCATTACTTCCACTGCTTGCACCCTGACCCGTAGCCATTGCCATTTCTTCTCTGAATTATTGCCGTAAATTCTTAGTAATTCTTCCTTGCTTCAATTCTTGCCCACGACAACAGTCAGAGCGCTCTTCTGCTGACAAACCTCTGGCCATCCCAAACGTGTCAAGCACACTCCTGCTTCAGGACTTTGGCACTGGCTTGCTTCCCCATTACTACTTCCCTGTTTCTCTTCTCAAATGTCATCTCATTAGATGGACCCTCCCTCTCCACCCAACCCATGCCTAACCTGGGCCCCGGGAATCCCTTTTCCCTGCTTTATTGTTCTCCAAATTATCACAACCTGCCATACAGCACGTGTACTGACTTTAAATTGAATTTAAGCTCCATGAAAGCAGCTGTTAAGTTCATTGTCTTCACTAGTACATATCTGGCACTAGACCAGGGCCTAATTTATATTAGGTACTTAAGTAGATATCTGCTGAATGAATGAGAAAATAGTCCCTATATTCAAGCACTCAGCCCAGTGACATACGGAGACGGCAAACACATTTAACATATAAATAACTGTACTGAGTGGGGTTTAATGGTGTATTTCTTATTTTTTCCTACTTTCTTATCAAATAACACATTCTAAACAAATCAAATCTGGGGGGACTCAATCAAAAGGAAGAGAGGACTCACTCTGTCAGCTCACAGTCTGTGCATGAAATTAATCTAGGTAACAAATCTACTTTTAGAATGGGTGCACTGATGAGGTGCTCAAACTCCCATTCTTAAAGCCACTGCCTTCTTGTATTTCAGTCCTAATTCCTGCCTTTGCATCTCTGTCAAATTCTAGGTCCATGTTGACTAGACATACATACTATCTCTCCTCCGTCTCCTAACTCTTCTCTTTAAGTTCTACTCTTCGGGACCTATCTACTACTCTTGAAAGAGACATTCATTTCTTAGCCACAAATGCAGCAAAACAGAGTTTTCACAAAGAAAATATATCTTTTAAAACACTACCATTTCTAAAAATATACTCAAGTTTAGTCGATGTTTGGGGGAGTGAAGAGTAGCATTGTACTGTTTGACCTGAAGGCAATATGGATTCTAAACATATAAGGAGAAATATTTGGGGCAGTTTGTAAGTGGTAAAATGTATCAATGAACCAGTAACACAACCATCCCAAAATGACCAAAGAAGAAATGACATTCCGAGGTAGAATGAACTACCTGTTTGGCCTCTTCACTTCCTGGCCACTTTTTAACAAGAAAATGCAGTTATAGGCCTTCATTTATTGATTTTTAAATAAATATATGGGAAAGCTGCAGATGTGGTAAAAGAAGAGAATCAATAACAAGAAATAGTCATACCCTCTCCTCCAGTCTAGCCAGCTGCTCTTTGTAGAATGCATCCTGCTTCTTTAGCACTCGGTCTTTCTCTTCCAGCTGCTTAGCCTAAAAAAGGAAACGAGGAATATACTATATCAAGAAAAAGCAGCAACAGCAAAGCAAAGTATAAATTGCATTACAAATAAGTATACAAAGCTAAAGATTTTTGCAATCTATTAGGTCTCTGCCATAGAAAAAGATTAATAAGATGATGATTGCCGCATTTAAATGTAAAGAGTAAGTCTGCATTGTATTTTTTTTTTACTGTAACAGCTGTGTCCTACTTTGTCCAAATGTATTTGGAAATGTCAGAATACAACACACTACAGACTGTCTCATTTAACTTCTCTTTCAAAGAATAATTTCAAGGACTAATATTTTGCACAATAAAAACTTTGATTTTACTCTGAGCATAAGAAACGTGGTTACTAACCTTCTTGAAAAAAGCCTTAATTACATTTTGTACATAAATCTTATGTTTGGGAACTCTTAAATTGCCCAGTGAAACTTGCATATGAACATATGCATTGTTACCTAGTTCCCTTTTGACAAAGAATTTGTTGTCTTGGATGGGTGGAAGCAAAAACTACTAAAATTGTTTATTTCAATAATTTAACATAATGATAATAAATAAAAATAATTAAAAGTAATTTAAAAAACCTTTAGTTCACTTCTAAATTTACAAAATCAAAAAATAAGTAATAAAATATTTTTGGTTCTTTAAAAAAATAATGATAAAGATGGCTACTTATGGATATTTTTCAAGATTAGTAAAAAATGCATTTCTTGTTTTTTTTTTTTTTTGAGACAGAGTCTCACTGTGTTGCCTGGGCTAGAGTGCCGTGTCATCAGTCTAACTCACAGCAACCTCAAACTCCTGAGCTCAAGGGATCCTCTTGCCTCAGCCTCCCAAGTAGCTGGGACTACAGGCATGTGCCACCATGCCCGGCTAATTTTTTCTATATATATTTTTAGTTGTCCAGCTAATTTCTTTCTATTTTTTTAGTGGAGACAGGGTCTTACTCCTGCTCAGGCTGGTCTCGAATTCCTGAGCTCAAACGATCCGCCAGCCTCGGCCTCCCAGAGTGCTAGGATTATAGGGGTGAGCCACAATGGCTGGCCAAAAATGCATTTCTTAAACAGTTGTTAGTATCTTGAATATTACGTTTAATTCACCTTTATCTCTGAGGGAAGGGACCTCCCAATATAACTCTGAGTTAGTAAAGTTTTTAACATATCTTTTGCTCAGTGAATGCTGGGTGCATGACTGACTATTACTTATAAGAAATAGAGCAAGTATATATTTTGGCATTACCATCCTTGTGCCGTGCACCATGTTCTTTTGCTAAGTGATCGAGTGTTGCCTGGCTCAGATGTCAGGGTGCCTGTCAACTACCTGCTTAGTTTGGGTGAACTCATTTGCACATTTGTAGGTTGTTGTTTTGCTACTTACTTTGTCTTCCATATCCTGCAGCATGTTAAAAACAAACAAACAGTTATTTAACAAAGTATGTATTGTTTTTTCCTAATGTTACAGAGAAATCCGATGGATAATATCTAAAACGCAAACCAAAGAAGACAATGGGGAAAAAAAAGATAAAATGCTTAACTTAGGACACATTTAAACATCACTGTGCTGTTACAGTGTGAATACAAGATTTCAATGAAAAGTTGATGCTGCTGGAATGCATATGAATAAATAAAAAAAATACAATAGTAAGATGAGATAAAAATACATTCATATGTAAGTATATAATTTATGGCTCCTTAGTACAACACAGTAAAACCTTTAGTGGACTGTTAGGAATATAAAAGAAAAAATAAATGGAGAAAGAGTTTTTGACAGACAAAACTAAGTGTGAAGAAAATATACATGACTACATACCCTAAAGAGAAAAAGTCTTCTCTAAATTTAACACACACACTCAAAATATAAATAAAGGAAATAGGTAAGAATGGACTCATAAAAACTTTCATAAAACCAAAAAATATCATAAAGTCAAAAGAATAAGAAAATGGCAAAAAGAGGAAAAGAAATCCCAACATGTAACTGTGAGAGTTAATGTTATTAACATATAGAATACTTAAAAACAGCCTTATTCTTCCTCCTTCCCCCCACCCAAAAAAGCCAAAAGAAAAATACAAAAATAACAGACTGGCAATTCACACACACAAAATACAAACAATAAAGACATGAAAAAATCCAACTCCACAGTAAATCAAAAATGCAATTAAAATAATGTTCCATTATTCATCTACCAAAATGACAAAAATGTAAGATAATAATACTTAATATTGGCAAGGTACAGGAAAACAGGCTCTCCTATACACTGTTGGTCATAATGTAAATTGCTATAACCATTTCATAAATTAACTTGACAAAATGTAATCCGTCTTAATAATGTACATATGCACTGAGGTCTAAAAACTGTACTTCTTCTAGTACTTACGTAATTAAGGCAACATACCAAGATGTTCATTATAAGGTTGCTTAGAATTCCAAAGAAACAAAAACAAAAAACAATCGAATGGTATAATAATGTATATACGGTAAGTATACTATGTAAAAAAGAAAAAAAGGAAAAGACTATGAACACGAAGGACAGTATGACCTCTTTTTGTAGCAAAGAGGGAAAATAAAAAAACCATCCTGTATTCTATAAAATGTCAACAGAGGTTACAACAGAGTGGTAGGCTTACGGGTGGTTTCTATTTTCTTATTTTTGCTTCTTTATATTTTCAGAATTAAAAATAAACTTTATAGTCAAGGGGCAAAGGGAAGAAATTTTTTGAGCTGAGGAAACAAATATGTTTCTTGATTATGGTGGTGGTTACGCAATGGTAAGCATGTGTCAAAAGTCATAGAACTGTATATCAAAAAAATGAACATAAAATATAAATTTTTAAAATAAATATAAATGAAGCATACTGAAATTTATAAAAATAACTATAAATGTATGGATGTGTGTATAAATCTTTATTATCATTAATCTTCTTACCATGTGACCAATTTTACTTCTAAGCATTCAACCCTAGCAAGTATTAAGTGCAAAAAAAATTATATCCAAGAAAATACAACCAGCATTATTTAAAGCAACAAACAAGTGTGAACAACAGATGTTTGAGTAAATAAGATATGGCCCAACAATAGGGGACTGATTAAAAAGAATTTAACCCAACCATATGATCAAACATTAAAGCCACTGAAAACTGATGTTTTAATAGAATAATTAATTTTTTAAGACAAAATAGTGAGAAAAAAACACAAGTCATAGAATGTACAGTAAGTTCTAAAAAACGGAGGATGGGGAAGGAGAAGAGAGAGAGAGAGAGAGAGAGAGAGAAGGCTGAATGCCTTTTACACAGGCATGGAGAAAGTATGAAACATGCTAACATTTTAACAGTGGTCATGATATGCATATTTCTTATTTGAACTGTTCCCTATCTCCTAAAATGAACAGCTATTCTGTAATCAGAAAAAATTACCTTTTAAACACAATATTATGTATGTTTATGCTTGACTAACAGATGGAAATGTTAACATGACATAGTATCTAAAAGAGTGAACTATTAAGCAATTTCATTAACAATCCCAAAAATCTGTGTTAACAACTTGAACAATTACAGATAGTAGGTAAAATAATGTCCATGCTAACTCCTTAATGTATTAACACCCGGCTCTCCCATGCAATGTATGATATTACCCATGATGGCTGTTAAAGCACACTCACACTAAATAATGTTTCTTTTGTTCACACAGTGAGATAAAAAAAAAATGCAAAGATACCAAACATATATTCCATTATAGTTATTCAGAAAACACGGAGAGAATTCAATGCTACTATATTGCTTGAGCTGAAGACACTACTGAGGACACTACACCAATCAACAAATTTAATTTTGAAGAGCTGATTACAACCTTAATAAAGTATGTGCAGGAATATGACCATTCGCTTTTCTGAGATATAATTTTTGAAAAATTTTAAAGCGACATTCCAAAAGGTCAGATATGCACACTAAAGATGAAAGAGGGGATATACCTTCAAAGACCTGACAACACCAAACTATAGGGGCTTGTAGCACAAATCTCTCCCTCGATGACAAACAGAATCAATAGTCAGATCCACTGGGAGGAATAACAAAGCAAGAAACATGGCCACAACACTTTAATGGCACATTGCTTTGAAACTGTTAATGTGATGCGAGGAGAAAAAGTCACACGATATGAATCCTGAAACTTAAATAAGCCTAGAATACACTGACTAAGCTAATAGCTATTGAGGATGGAGAGTCACACTCAACTTAAGAAAAGCAGTAAACCAACTGCATGGAAATAAAACTTCTCTGTAGAACCCTATAACAGATATAGAATCATTGTAAATGAACAAATAAAAACAAAGAGGATTATAACATTATTTATTGTTATAGAATCATTTCTTAGGGGGGAAAAAAGAATATAAAAAATTTCCCCCCACCTCCTGTTTACTATTCCTAGAAGAAATGTGCACTGATTAGTTTTCAGATCTTGCCAGATTTGGGATAACATGATTGGGCTTGAAAACATGACAGAATGTGCTTAAGTGGATCATTATAGAAAACTAGAGTAACATAAGCAAGAGAAACAAAGAAAATAAAGAAATCAAGTTTTAAGAAACCCAACCCATAAACATTTTGATGTCTTAACTAAGTGTTGGTGGCTAGGTTAGAAATGAAGTATACAGTATTCACTTCCTTAAAGACTTATCTCTTCTCAGAAAGGTCTTGAAGGTGCTTTACAAGAAAGGATGTAATAAAGTCAATACAAGATAAAACTGGGATTGCGGATATGACATATTTTGCTGATGGGAACTTTACCTTCCCATATATATTCTTAGGTATCTCTTCATAGCGCAAACTTTTCAGCATCACTATGCCCTTTCAGCCTGTTGCTCCTGGGGACTAAGGTATGGCACTAAGTACATGACAGTTGGGAACTCAGTGACATCACAATCACTTAGCTCAGAGGCAATGTATTGTTACTTCGTACATCAAGAACAAAGCATGCTAAGGCAAGATTCTGTGCTATAGAAAACTTGTATATTTTAAATGACAAACTTCTTTAAAACACTGGCATTCAATTTTAATAACTCAAGGTAGAAAACAAAGCAGGTATCTGCTCAGTTTTCCAAGGGATGATATTATGCAACCAGAAATTACTAGGACTGAGAAAAGGCAACAGCTCTGTATCAACCTAAATAGGAAATCACTATATTTCCTTTATTCTAAATCTCACAACCATCTGAAACATACATATAATGAACTGAGAAAGATTAATCTTTCACAATGATATGGATAATCTGTGGTAAGCAAAATCTACCTATCAACTTACAACTCATATAGGTAAATCAGTGAGTAAGAGTAGAAAAAAAGCTTTATTCCTTGTCAGAACTACATGAGCAACAATATATATGAACCTAATAAAATTATACGCTGACATAAAACAAAGAAAAAGAACTGAAATATCGAAGGGGGCTGAACCATAAACTTGTAACATAATACTACATTTAGAAGCTGTAGAACATGATCACTGTGAATATCAATTAGCCGTAACAGAATAATTAAAGTAGCCATGTATTCAATTAGTTGAGTACTCAACTTGCGTTATAAATAAGAAATTACATAGGGTTCACTGAGCCTTTACCAAGGGATGCTAATAAACAAAGAACTATATTTAAAGCACTGTTTTCCAAACTACACCAGAAGGTGACCTTCAAGAGGGTAACTCATCTAGGTGAACATAAATGATGCCCAACCTATTATCAACATTATCATACTTTTTGGTGACTATTTAGAGGCAGAAGCATCAGCTGTAGGCAATCCCCTGTACTGATGTCCACTAACACCACCATACCTCACGTAGGTTGAACACAGACCAGACAGAGAAAAGATAAATGCACACTCTTCCAAAAGACTTCTTTATCTGAAGTCTGGAACTCAAACTGAAGCCCCCAGGATTGGGTCAAGTCAGTTTGTTTTTGTTTGTTTGTTTTGCCTTTCCCAGAAGAGTTTCAAGAACCCTGGTCTACATTTCAGCTTTTGCAATACTAACGTCATACTGGAAACAGCCCATTGAGTATGGTCCTCTGCAACTTTTGGGAGTGCATGCTTATCCTTTTGAAATAAGAAAGCAAGGGCAAAGATTTAAATTAAAAAGTAAAGTCAACAATGAATAAAGAGAGGAGACTATTGGAGTACATAATTTAGAACAAAAAGCAATCTAATGGTATTTAGCTTTAAATTTTTCCAGAAGTTCTCTCACAACTTTTACATAGACCATAGCACTCCACAAAAGCAGCACAATTAAGTGCTATTCATAGATGAAACCACAACCACTTTTGTAAGATTTCTTCTACAGTTTGCAGGGGGAGGTTTAAACTTTACATTTACTTCTCCAGTTTTCTAGTTTTATTTCAAAATCAGAACTTACTGGCACTATGACATAGTAGGAAACTCACTTGGTGAAGAGACAGGAGACCCAGATGCCCATCCTGGCTCTGCTAAATCAGCACATGGCCATGCTCCGACCCACCCCAGCACCCATCTTCCAAAACTGCTCTTGAACATTACTTTCTTCTTGTGGTTTTTGCCAAGTTATGCCCCTGTTATGTCTCCCACTTTTGCGTCTAATAAAATCTTTCAGTAGGTTTCTTATGGCACTTGTTTTTGATTTGCCTTGTATCATACATGTTTACTTACCCACTGTGCCTTTCCTTAACTGTAAACTGTGAGACAAGAAAGGGATCTTACTCCTCTCTGTATCTTTGACTCAACCTAGATCTGTACTTCCCACAAAGGAAACATTCAGTAGATGGTGGCTAAACTAAATGAACTGCACTGAGGGGATGAGTTTGTACAAAGTAAGCAGACACATCTTCCAGGAAGGAAATCTGTCCTAATGTCCATGATTTGCTTCAAAATGCCACCGTGTACACAGTGTGACATTATGTGTGTTTTTTAAGCTCTGAACTAGGTGCTGCCATACCATACCATACCATGCTACCATACCATGTTACCCAAGTAAGCACAATCCAAGAGCAATCAGCAAGTAGATCAAAATTGGAAGCTCAAAAAGTAGAGGAAGCTACCAGAAGGGCTCATTCATCCATGTGTTGATAAACAGTGATGTTTTGCTAATTAGTAAAATGACTGTTGGATATAGAATTTTATTAGTGAAAATGGTCCATTAACCAGCATGATAAATGTTACAAATGGGTTCTTATTAGTAAAATGAAAGCTATCAAAAAGATATAAGGGTTAGATGTCATATTATAAAGATACTCCTACATCTGCTGCAGGAACAGGTTATGTGAATCCAATGAGGCCTATAGCTCTAACTTTAGGGATGGTGCCTCAGAATTGATCTCTGAGCAGCCATTCATTTAAGACAGAGATTCTCATGTTTGGCTCTACTGACATTTTGGATCAAATAATTCTTTGTTGTAGAGAGCTGTCCTGTGCATTGTAGAAAGTTTAGCAGCATCCCTGGCCTCTAACCTGTAGAGCCCAGTAGCACCACCCGCCCCCCATCCTGAGTTGTGATAACCAAAAATGTTTCCAGACAGTGCCAAATGTCCCCTAAGAGGCAAAACTGCCCCCTGTTGAGAACCACCGGTTTAAGAGGATTGCTGGTTGTCTGAGGCCAACCACATAAGCAGTCTAATCTGCCTTGGGTGAACCTTTGCTGCAAAGAAAAGTACTTAAAAAAAATCCAAGACTTTGTTGGGTTTTACATAATAGGTTGTACGAAATATTTTGTACATGCTTGCTGATAAATTTTTGTTCAATAAATGTCTGTCTGTGTCGTAAAATTAGGCTTGGGGTCTACGTGTGTTATACCTGGCAGTAGAGTTGAATTGCGAAGGCATAATGTACAAAAGCAACAGGGACAGCTCACATCTATGTAATGAAGCATTTCCCAGCGAGAGAAAAAACTGGAAATTTTAATTCATTATTTTTTAATTAAGGAGGATAAGTATAAAACAAGTACAAAGCTCACTCTTTTCTATAGCACTCTATAAAAACCAGAATCAAGGCTTCTATCACGTAAGATTTTTGAATTCATTTAACTGATGTTCAGTTCAGCAGGACTGATATTCAGTTGACATGAACTGGTACTGGTTGTTTAACATCTGTTCTGCTTGGGCAGTGACTATGCCATACTTGTTGTTAAATATTTTATATATCATTCCTGGGAACAAGGCATACTGTGATTCCATTATAACTTACAAGTTTCATGTTACACAGTAACATGACATTTCAACATGAAATTTCAATATGAAAGGTGCTGAAATATATAACCTCATCAGTTCAGTGACATATATTCTGTGCTCCTCTTCCAACATTCATTTAAAAATATATATCCATCACAATCCCG
The DNA here is from genome assembly GCF_000956105.1 of Propithecus coquereli. Taxonomy (NCBI): domain Eukaryota; kingdom Metazoa; phylum Chordata; class Mammalia; order Primates; family Indriidae; genus Propithecus; species Propithecus coquereli. The sequence continues at coordinate 205,761 of NW_012149008.1, forward strand.
TATGTATAAGAAACATTAAATAAATGCTGAATCAAAAGCGAAATAAACTGTTAGGGTTTCAGAATTCTCAAAAAGCAGTTTTATCTTCTCTAATGACACTACGCAGCTTCAGCTACGACACGTTTATGAAAGACACAGATGAATATAAACAGGCATCAAGTCTAAAAGAAAAGACCACGTTGAACCAAATTCAGCAACTGAATATAAAACATAAAGTTCCAGAAGACTACGTTCTATAAAATAAATAAGGACGACTCTATGTCACAGAATCATTAGCAAGCTTAAAAACTTTAAAGCTAAGAATTAAAATTGAAAGAGGAAAAAGTGGTAAAGGGGGCCATATTCAATAAAATGTGCGATTACGTGGACTTAGAGTAGGAAGGGGTTTTATTATCAAATTCAGCTGTGGCATAGATTGGTGTTATCAACTACTGAATGCAACCATTTCATGTAAAAGCGAGGTGGTCTCAACTCTAAACCACAGCTGTTGTGGAATAGAGTGGGAAGAAGTACTAAGCATTTTAAGCTATGTAACTTAAGGTGCAATTATACTAAAATGTCTCTATCTTCTTATTCCATATTGTGGGGAATAAAACTTCCATTTCCAGACACTTACATATAATCTTGTTTTACCATGGAGATTAAAAATCTCAGAAGCACTTTGCACATAGAGATGCTAGTTAAACTGCGCTATCTGCGCCAAGGCATTTGGTGTCACTGATCTGACAAATAAATTGGACAATAACAAGGAGACAATTACTGTACAACTTCTGAATTCCTTTTCTTTGTAGTAACTTGCATTTGTTCAATTTAGATTTAGATTTAATGTTCACACTACTGGGACCAATTGGCTAGTCAACTTCTTCAATCTGTTTCACATTCAGAGCTGGAAAAAACAGCCAGAGATCATCCAGTTCATTTTATAGGAAGTAAGTGAGGCTCCAAGTTTCTTGGTGGCTAAGGGAATTCTCGAAGGTCGAGAGAGAGTTGATTTTAAGACCCCTGCCTCTTGACATCAGTGCACTTCCCATCGCTCTCTGCTTCTATTTTCATGTTGGTGTGATGTTAAGAGAAGAAAATGTAAAAATGACTAATCAAACGCCTGTAGTGATTTTAAGCACTACTCAATATAAAGAGATTTTAAAAGATTTTCTGCAACAGTTAATGCAGAGTACACTAAAAGTATCTTATCTTCCAAACCACCTGTGTGCTATGTCAGTTCAGGTCTCCTGGGATGTAGATGCTGAGACACAGTTACAGTAGAAGAGACTGAGCAAGGGAAAATGTTTGGGAAGGACAGAGGAGAGAAGGGACAGGAGAAAGCAGGAGAGTCTCAGACTATATTGCAGGTCTGGCAATGGGAGAAAGGGAAGGAAGGAGACCACGTGTAAACAGCCAGGCCGATGGGGAGCCCCAGAGCATGCACTGAATCCCAAAAGCGCAATAACTTGAGCTAACTGCACTACACTCTTCATAGTAGATTCTCTCTTAAAGACAGAGATGAAGGGTACATTCCCATGGCTGCCACATCATCGGGTTTGCCAGTTAACACAAAACAAAATGATGACAACAAACTCTGAGCAGGTCTTAGACAACAGACTCTGAATAGGTCTTAAACATCAACTTCCATGTCAAACAGAATAAATAAATCTAATTGGACCTATGGAATACCATCTAGCCCACAGTTCTATGTAGTAGAAAAAGCAACAAAATAGGCACCAGACAACTGAAGCTTTAATTTCATCTTGGCTGCTAATAATCTTTTTGGGTTTGTTTTCTTATTTCTAAAAGTCAGGGAGGGGATAGGCTAAATAATATCTAAGATCCCTCTAACATCACATTTTATGCATTACATTTACCACAACATTTCTTCTATTATTCATTTTGAATCTACTATACAGCTAGGCCAGAGGAAATTCAATAAATGCGTATGTTCTGCTGCCAAATTGCTAGGATGCAACAAGCGCACATTAAACAACATTTGGAAATAACCATGTGTATGTGACACCTGGTTGCCAGGGGCAGACGCTGTGTGGCAGCAGCGATGTTCCCTCTCTGTCTGACTTGGCACCGGCAGTGGGTTTGCAACTGCCACAACAGGGCTTAGCAATATACACTGGGCTCCTTCCTGAACCTAACACCATCTGGCAAATTCAAATAGGTAAGATTGGAGCTGGAAGGGGCCACTTTTCTAAAACAAGTTCAACTCATAGCTGCTGACAAAAATCACACTAGTTCTCGTTTTCTACATACAAATGGGTCAGGCATCATCAGGATCTTCATCTCATTATGGCTCTTTACAGAGGCTGGTACAATTACATCTTATGCCCAGTTAGCTTATGCAAACTCAACTGCCCAGGATGAAGGCGGGAGGGAGAAAAATTTAAGTAGTGCTCAGGATTCCACCTGCTCCACAAGAAAGCCTGGGACAGGAGACATACATCAGCTCTACTCTCAGCCTGTCTCACTTCCCACATACCCTCATAGGGTAAGCATCTCTTCCCAGCCAATGCAATTACAGTGGTTGAAGTTATGTAGGTTTCAACCAAGCCTTTAACCAAGTCAGCATTTTCATTTAGTGCTCCACTAAAGAAACCCACTGACCCAATAATGGAAGAAAAACTAGCAGTGCTGGACTCTTAAGAGTAACTTTGAACACAAGAAATTTTTACCTTACATGTTGATCTTAAATACTGAAGTAAGCTGCAACTCTACAATATTCCAAGGAAAGTGAAATTTGGAAAAATATTTAAAGGATAAAAATTACTTCTAAAAAAGCCTCCAGCTTACCTAACCAAGGAAAGGCAGTTAAGAGATAAGATCATGGGAATAACTAGTGATAAACTCAGCCTTAAACAAAGCAAGAAGGGAAAGAATCTTCCAAGGGAAGGATGGAAAGAAGAGAATGCACCCAAAGCATGAATCATCTCAATAGAGAGCAACAGAGTATACAAGGTAGGATGGAAACAAGCCATGTCAGCTCCTGGATTGAGTTGGCTGAAGAGAGATGAGAGGACAGCTGTGATCTGCCCGTTGCAGAAGCCGCACGGAGGTGAAGGCCAAGATGACAGGAGGGAAGCCATCAGCCCTCCTGTCTGACTCAGTCCTTGGGCCTGCCTTGTTTAGATTTAGCTTTGTTCTCTCACCCCTATTTGTATTCAGGTGTGGGAAGACCAAAGGAAGCAGAGAACTCTGGGGCCTCAAATTCTAGAAGCCCTTTGTACACTGGGTGTGAGGGGTACCTTTAACCAGAGGTTTGCTGTTAAGAAACTTAGCAACTGATGTAATTAAAATGTCGACTTACAATTTTGAACATCTTCGTTACTTTTAAAGACCTGTAACTACATGATCGCACTAGAAGGCCTCACTACCCAGCAATGTGAAGTACAATCATCCCCAGGTATCTGTGGAGGACTGGTTCCAAGACACCCATGTACCAAAATCCACAGAAGTTCAAATTCCTGATATAAAATGGCATAGTATTTGCATATAACCTACATAAATCCTTCTGTATACTTTAAATCATCTCTAAATTACTTATAGTATCAAACACAATGTAAATGCTATGTAAATTGTTGTTATACTGTATTTGTTTTTTATTCATATTACTTTTTTACTATTGTATTGTTATTTTGTATTGGTTTTTTCCCAAATATTTTCAATCCGTGGTTGGTTGAATCTGCAGATGCAGAACCTGCAGATATGAAGGGCCAACTCTAGTACAGTTTCTACACGAACCTTTTTATTTTTATTTTCTTTACAGTTAAGGAAACAGTAGCAGACAAGAAACTTGTCTGAAATCCACATACTGGATGAAGAGCTGTCTCCTGAACACAGAATTTCTGACTCTTCCCATGGGAGCTCACCAGGCAGACCCTTCTCTATGTTTGGACCCATCAATAAAAAGCAATCCCATAATTTTGATTTGGTTTTGCATGCTGGAAAGTCAGAACATCATTAAGTACCTGAACATGGGTATCCCGTCTGCTTTATGGTTATGGCTATTGTTTTAATTATATATTGCCTTTCTGGCTTAAAAATCATCCTCCTGTGAGTATACTTTTCATTAATCCATCATTTGATCAGAGGCTAGAAAGCTCCTAGCAACTGTTCAGACTGAGGAGCTAAGTGATCAGATTCTAGCCCAGAGGAGAGTGACTCCCACCCTTAAGCCTTTAAACCAAGCACAAGTATATCACATGTAAAGTCATGATCTTATTGGCAAACCATGAATGATATCTGATGCCATATTTCTCAGCTATCAAAAATACTCAGACAAAAGGAGAAATAATCATATACCTCAGAGGCAAAAACATACCATAGAAACCAAGGCCCTCAGATGTTAAAGATTCTTTTAGGATCATAAAGCTACTTAGTCATAAGTTAAGAACAGAATACAGATTATCTTGACTCACACTTTAAAACTGGCATACTAAACAATATCTCAGATATTCTTAACAACCTACTTGTGAATAAAAAGGAATCCAAAAATAAAATTCTTAATATATTATTCCAAATGTAACATCACTACCACCCCATCTCAGCCACCACATACACACATTCATATTAAAAAGCATGCTTTACTGGTGCATTTGCAAGGGTTGATCATCTACAGAGCTTCCAAGATGGAATTCCTTTCCAGGGGCGTTTACTAACTGAGGTGAGTACTGCAGAGAGGACAAAGATATTACAGACCACAAATCACAATAGCTGCATGGAAACATTTTCACTGAAAGTAATAGACATATATGGTAAGCATCAATAACCAAGATGCGTAACTCAATTAGTATGGTGAGACAAATATTTCACTGACAGCTCTGGCTTGCGCCTGTCAATATTTACAATATTATGCAAAGAGAAGTGGATGTGAAGTGCCCTCACCACAAAAATGGTAACCATGTGAAGTAATGCTTTTATTAAGTAGCTAGACTTAACCATTCCACAATGTATATATACTTCCAATTATGTTGTACATGATAAATACATATAATGTTATCTGTCAATTTAAAAATTTTTTTTATTTAAAACATTTACAATATCAGTCAACTATTCAATTTTTTTAAATGCTGAATGTTTTGTGATCACCTTGCACAGAATATTCTAGGCTATGGTAAAGAATTAGTGCTTTTTCTAACTGAACTAAAAAGACAAACTGTTTGCTTTGAAAAATGGCTACCACCTGCTATTAATCTGAAACTGAAAACAAGCAAGTTACCACTCCCTCTACCACTTTCTTGAAAGATGAGGATAAGTGACATTTCGCAATCTTCTGAAAAAACTAAAAGAAAAAAAATTCTGAGAAATAGATTTATATCTTACTACTGATAATGACCTATGAGATTATTAAAACCAGACACTGTGCCCCTGCAGTGTGACAAGCCTGGTTTAAGCACGGAAGGAACTCCCTTCCAAGCCCCCCTATCTTTTTCCTTTTTTCTTTTTGTCTGGTGTCAGATGAATACAGCAGTAATGATGACATGATCAAGGAAGAGCTGAGCGCCAGCTGGAATATTTGTAAAAAGACTGCCTAGCTGGTCTTTGCAACAAGCTATCTTTTGTCCTACTGGAGCTTTCTGTCACCTGAGGTAGCCTGCATCCTCAAGAGATGAAATGCAACATGAAACTATTAATTGATCTATTGTTCAAATAATTCCTGTAACACTTTAGAGAACTTTCCCAATTTGGTTGATAGAACGGCCTGGCTGTCAACTTACTCAGCTCTAAGCACAAAGCCATGATCTAAGCAAACGACACAATTCATGATAGTCCATAAACGACTCTGGGACATTCTGAATGTGTCTCTTCCTGCTGGAAGAAATAAACCATACCCTATATACATGCTAACATGTAAAGTTGAATGCTAAAATAATTTACCCATCTGAAGAACAAAACAAACTCAATATATCTATTCACTTATTCAATAAGCATTTAATGAAAATCTATTTTATGTGAGACCCTCAGACACTGAGCTGGACTTGGTAGACTGCAATAAATAACTAGCCTATTGCATCTCATTCAATGACCATAAACCACAATCCTGAAGCTCCCATTTACACACACAACTATAAAACTACTAAGAATCCATTCCTGTCTCCAAATGCTGTTTCTCAGGAACTTACAAATTGGGGTAGAGGGCAGTACACAGGTTGTAAACACAAACAACCATAATAAAAGATAATATATGATAAGGACAGTAAATGCTGCATGGAAAATAAAGGATTTGATTAGCTGGACTGGAGTTGAAAGCTAGATGAGCAGGATTTAGATGGGCAGAGACAGAGTCAAAGGCCATCACAAGAAAGGGGACAATAAACAAGAGACACAGAGGGAAGAAAGGAGGGTTCAGCAAGTATATCAGCTGAAGAGGGAATTATGGTTAAGAGGGCCAGAAATAAGTGGGAACTAGTCTGCAGGAAGACTTAACGGACTAAGAGATCTGGACTTCATCCTGCAGGCCATTGGGGGCCTCTAAAGGTTTTGAACAGTCAAAACAGTACGTTAGAAAGACTACTTACTCTTGGTGTATAGGATAAACTAGAGAGAAGGGAGAAGCCAGTAAGGAAACCATTAAGGGGACTGCCGAGAGGATCCAGGTATGATATAACAGGACCTACATGTGCTGAGTGACAGTTATGTTTCCACCAGCACTTTCTGAATATCATCTAAAGACAAGGTATAAATTCTAGTAAGAGGGCAGTGAACTGCAAAACTGAAAAAACAAACCACGCTCCAAAACATAGGGAAATGTACGAGAATGAACACAATACACACCACTGACCATGCCACGGAAAATCTCCAAATAGAAATAACCACTGACAGCATGTCATTTGGAGATTGGCCACTGACACATTTCAGAGATCAAATACCCTATTCTAAAATGAAATTAAAGAGGAAAATATAATTTTTAAAAAACAGAAAAATTGGGATATATCATCATGAGGCATGAGGAATTGTTTTCTTTAATCATCAGTCTCAGTCTATGGTTGGAAATCTGGTGTTTAGGAGAATTATGCTGCCATCTCACTGGAAAATGTAATCGGGAGTTCTCCCGTGTCCGTCCATCAAAAGTTCAAATATGCTACAGTCTAACACCAAATTTTAAGTCCTTTATCCTAAATGAAAAACTACTATATAACTACTATATATAAAACCTCCAACCCTGCAAAAAGCATGGTGGCTCCAGCTGTAAATTTTAAAATATTCTCATTTTAGGATTTGTTCAGGTATTTCACTGAGATGTTTCGTGTGCCATCTCCAAAACTTGAGTCAAAGTAACCTGTACTTTATTCTTAACTCATGACTTACCTAGCTTTCTGATCTTAAAAGCACCCTTTCACATCTGAGGCCCTAAGTTTGTAAGGTATGCACTAAAGGTTAAAATTCTACACCCTCCTCTAATGAAGAGATCATCCTTTTCAATAAGTGCCTAAAATGCCCCAAGAAGTAGGTCAGAAGCATAAGCCCTTGCCCCAAGTATGGGTCCAGGCCAGGCAGGCTCCTGTAGGCTTCTGTGGACACTTCAACAAAATGGAAGATGGACCCAAAGGGATGGACAGATCCCTGAACTCAGGAGTCTGGGGAAAGCTGCTTCTAATAACAAAGATTAATAAACACTGATAGTTGTACAGCACATTAGAATTTATAAAGTTCTTTTGTATTTATTACATCGTTTAATTTAAGTCTCAAAACAATGCTAGGACTTAATTAAATTCTCAAAGCTATGCCTAGAATACTGCAAAGCAGAGGAGTAAAATAAATAAACCCTGCCAAAATTATCACCCAACTTCATAGTGGAGCACACTGAGGGTCACAGAAATGAAAAGAGGCCAAGTTACACAGCCAATAAATGGCCGAGATGTTAGTTGTTTTTTCAAATCAACCACTCTTTCATTATTAACACAACCACCTTTATATCTTCCCTACAAAGCCATGCCAGGCTCTACTGACCGTTCCCTTTTAGAAAGTCTTCATGGCACTTGCAACCCACAGCACACAATTTGCTCAGCAATGGTTATGGAGGAACTCCTAAGCATGGGGCGTTGTACAAAGTGCTATTGCTTAAGGGCAAGAGTGACAAGGAGAAAATAATCAGACACAGGTTTTCCTATGAAAAACTTGCATCAGGAAATAACCACAAGCATATATAGTTGCCCCTTGAAAAACACAGGCTTGAACTGCACACATCCAATTATACGTGGAATTTTTTGTCCTCAAAAAACGTGGATCAAAGATATAGTGTTTGTGGGATGCGAAAATCACCTATATGGAAGACCAACTTTTCGCAGATGCAGGATCTACATGGCTGATTTCGGGACTTGAGTATGCACAGATCTGGGCATACAAAGGCGGTCCTGGAACTGATGCCCAGAGTACACCAAGGGATGACTACACTTATACTATAAAAGTAAAAGTAAAATTGGTGGACTGTGAAGTCCCCAAGGGCAGGGATTATGTCTTTATATGGCTGTATGACCAGAGCCCAGCCAAGTGCCTGCAAGCACATAAAAGATGCTCCCCAAATGCTTGGTGCATAGCTGACAGAAAAGGAAGAGCTCCTCTGGCTCCTACATTTGCCTGCATTGCTCAGGTTCCTAACAGACACAGGTAGCTTTACCTAAATGCATACTCTCTATTCCTCAACTGTCTTACACTGATGAACTATGGGGATTTCAAGGATTGAATTTTTGACAGAGAAAGGTGAGTAGGAAAAAGTCTATTTCTGCAGTTCCCCTTTGTATGTCTATCTCTCAGTTTAATACTGTGCATTTCTGTGTGTCATTTTCTCCATCTCTCTTGTGCCAAGAGATAGCTCTAAGCAGGCAGCTTACTATTTCCATTTCTCTTGATCTGACCTGACTCCCTCTAACCTGATCAAACTGAACACAGTGGTGTATTACAGATCAGCAAAGGGCTAGCAATGGTCTGTTTCCAAGATACAGCAGACAGAGGCAAGTATGTCACCAGTCCTAACTCCTGGGCCCACGGCAGACATTGCCCAGCCAGCACAGCCCTTCCTGACCCACCAAATCTGAGTGGTGCTACACGATCCCCCCCAGCACAGCACTCTAGGCAAGCATGTCCAACCAACCAGAGTTGGCTGGCAGTTTGCCAGAACACTATCTATCCTGGCTGTGAGACATGGTATGGGTGAAAGAAGAGTAATGTAGGAGAAGAAAAAAAAAACAACAAACACTAAGAGGAGTAAAGGAGAATAATTAAGGGCAGCAGATGTTATCACAGACTGGGCCCAAAGAGAAGCACGGCCCATTCTCAACCATAAAGAATCAATGTTTAAAAGGGCAGGAGAAAATGGACAAAAAAGGTGGAGGAGACAGGAGTTCCACAAATATAGATTCAGTAGCCGCAGGAGGCTTGCCCAGTATCTAAATGAACACACTGGTGTTGAGGCAGGGAGAGAGAAAGCAGCCCACACCCTGGGATTGGGGCACTGATAGGAACAACATGGGAAGTGGTCACCCCCATCTACACAGAGTTAGGGGCCACCCCAGAACATCATCGAAGTACCTGTCAGTATCACCTTCAGCCAGAGCACAGGAAAGACTATTTTCAGGTCACATTGGAAGGAAGAGCAAGGATTCTTTATATAGTATCCTATCGTGCCCAGCAACCAACCATCACAATGCAAATAGGTCAGAGGAGACACTGCCAACGAACCCATAAAAAGGCCCAAAGAACTGCAAATTAGTACAACCTCCATGGAAAACAATATGGAGATTCCTCAAAGAACTAAATGTAGACTTGACCATTCGATCTAGCAATTCCACTACCCACTACCAGGTTATCTACCCAAAGGAAAAGAAGTCATTTTATCAAAAAGACACCCGTACTAGAATATTTATTGCAGCGCAATTCACAATCACAAAGATGTGAGATCAACCTAAGTACCCATCAATTCATGAGTGGATTCACAAAATGTGGTATATATATACCATGGAGTAGGACTCGGTCATAAAAAGGAATGAATTAATGTCTTTTGCAGCAATTTGGATGGAACTGGAGACCATTATCTGAAGTGAAATTTCTCAGTAATGGAAAAACACCGCATCTATTCTCTAACAATTTGGAAATAATCAATGGACATGCATGGGCACAGAGAGAAGCAAAAGCCTTTGGAAATCAAGAAGCAGGGAGAGGGTAGGAAGAAAAGGGTAAAAACCTACCTAATGGGTATACTGAACACTATGTGGGTAATGGGCACACTAATAGCCCTGACTTTTAAGCATTATAAAAGCTATCCATGTACCAAAAATATCTGTACCCCCTTAACATTTCGAAATTTTAAAAAGGCGAGGGGAGAGAAGGAAGAGGACAAAGAGGAGGAGGAAGACAAAGACGAAGAAAAGGTCCAAGGAATCCAAAGATATGGGCAGCTCAAATTATTTTTATTTTCCTCTGCCCATAAAAGTCCTATGAGAATCCAAAAGTTTGTTGCAGAAGTGAATAAGAAGTGACCTGGGAAAATACAAGTGGCTTGTACTGTTGTACATGAAACTTGTCCTGGGTCTTCCCAACTTCAGCCTGCTTGCATCTCCCAGACAAACACCTGCTCTCCTGGTCGATTTAGTGCCTTCAGGACTACTTCGCAGCAACTGACTTTTGGCACCCTATAACCCTTCTTTTCTAATCTATCTCCACCTCTATAGCCCAAAGCAGGTCAACTGTTTAAAACTTTATCAACTGTCCAATAGAACACCTTTGGTATGAGTGAGTTTACTGAATATAAACCCAATCTGACCTAAATAATTGGATATCTTTGTTAAAACAATAAGCACCAGTTATATCAGCTAAACCAGAAACCTGTCCTATCCATAACTCTTCTTCATCCTCTATGTGCAATGAATGACAATATCCTACCAATCAGCATTTCATGTATCACCTTCAGGACTTTTGTTATATTGGCCACCATTTAAGGCTTACTACTATTTAGTTGATATTTTTCTTTAAATTAGCTTATATTTAAAAGCTGAATTATTAAAAGGGAAGTCTTTAGGCCAGGCACAGTGGCTCACACCTGTAATTCTTGCACTTTGGGAGGCTGAGGCAGGAGGATCGCTTGAGGCCAGGAGTTCAAGACCAGCCTGAACAACATAGTGAGATATCATCGCTCCAAAAAAAAAAAAAAAAATACAATAAAATAAAAGGGAAGTCTTTATATAACTACCGTAATTAGAAAACCAGATTCAAACTGTCATAAATGAAATATAATAGGGAAAATATAATGAAAACAATTTCTGGTTAGAAATTGTTGCCTGGCCCAAGGTTCTGAGCTGAGACATGCTCCCTTCTCTCTGGTAAGAAGACAGATAAACAACCGCTAGTAGTTAAAGGCAAAGAATCTACAATGATGCTGACAGTAACTGTGGGTGGAAATTACATTTAATCCACAGCAAGAACTCCTGGGTTGAAATTCTGGCTCCTTTACCTACTATTATGTGATATTGGGAAAGTTTCTTCAACCTCTCTGTGCCTTAGTTTCCTTATCTATTCAATGGGATTGTTAATAGTACCTGCCTCATAAGGTTCTTATAAGCTTAAATTAGTTAACATGTAAAGTGCTTAAATTTTCTACATGTTTGTTAAGTAAAAAATGTAACCAACCACGATGACAAAATTTGGTTGTGCTGTAGAGTCTGCATGCACGGTAACAACTAGAGTAACACAACAAATGGCACTGTCAACTATGTGATAAAAATCCCAGAACATCAATAAATCAAATCCCCAGCTGTGTCAAGGACACATGCCAAAGGAGGCCAGAGAAAGAGAATGCTGAGATTCCACTCAAAGTGAAGGGAATGCATTCTGCATTTCTTCTGCTTCAACTAAGCCAGAGTTCAACAACCTTTGGAAACTGTATTAGGTATATCAATGATGAACAAAAGACTGATTTAAGGATCTAGAGATCTAATGGTGAGACAGATAAATAATTTTAAAAATCACAACACAATATGATGATAAAGAATGCAAGGAACTTCAGAAATCGTGCCTATGGAGTCAGAAAAGGCTTCACTAGAGGAGATAAAATTAGAGATGGATTCAGGAGCCTCAGTAGCTATTCATTCACCAGGCAAGAGAACGGACACTGCAGGCACAGGGAATAGAATGCACGAAGCCCAGAATGCACGAAGCCCTGAAGCTGGAAGAACAGGCAGTATTCAAGTTCTGATAACACATGTGAGTACCCAAAGAGTTTCCTTTACACTGGCTATGCCAAGAAAGAAATCACCAAATATACAAGTCCTTCACAACAGGGAGGTCACCTGATACTGAAGCAATGATTTCTTGCCACATCCTGCCCAGGCTGAACAAATACAGAGAATGAATGACAACATAATCTGCACAAAGAGGCCTCCCGGTGGGCTGAAGCCAGGTTACCAGTAGCCGAGGGAAGGGAAGAAAGGTTTTTAAGATAGCCTGAAAAATAGGTGACAACAATGTGACACCGATGGGACCCTTTGGAAAGCAACTCCACAGAGAGAGCACACTGCTGAGTGGCAGCCCAAGTTAATACGTGTTTCTGAACAATGTATTTCAAGGGATGTTTGGATGAAAATCAGGGATATCAACAGAAAAAAGGCTCTCTAACTATTCATTAGATTAGGGTACAGTATCCAAAGAAATGAAGGAAAAATGGTTATGCATGTCAGTTTATTTTATCGGTCATCTCTACAAATGCCTCAAATATCCAGAAATGACATTCCAACCTCAGTCATCAAGGCATACGCATATAATTGTGCTCAGCCCAGGTATCCCTGAAATTAGTACTATTATGTGCATGATCAATATGAAATCTATTTTCCCACAAATTAAGGGAAATAATTACTAAACTTTAAAAATGTTTGTTTGTTGTGACAGATATGGCCTAAAATTCAAGGAAATATAAAAACACTTCCCTTCTTCAGACAACAGCCTTCAAATGTTCTCACTCATTAAACCTGAAAGTTAGAGCAAGGGGTATAGCTCCGGCAGACCCAGTACACATTACCTGACAGGTGCAGCAAGAAGGTACATGACAGAGAGGTGTGTGTGTATGTGCGCGTGTGCTCTAGTGGGAGAAAAGGGACTCTAAAATGATATATAATCAGATTACTGAAATACATCAACTTAGAAACAATGAGAAAGAAAGCTTCACCAACCAAGAAAAAGAGAAATTCAACAAAGAGACACTCCAATGCTAATATCCTATACACCTCAGTTTTGTTGTTTTTTTTTTTTTAGAGACAGGGTTTTGCTCTTTCCCCCAGGCTGGAGCACAGGGGTGCAATTATAGCTCATTGCAGCCTCGAACCCCTGGGCTCAAGCGATCCTCCTGCCTCAGCCTCCCAAAGTGCTGAGATTACAGGCATGAGCCACGGCACCAAGCCCTCAACAAGCTTTCGAGGGCATCCAGTGGAAAAGAGCGGCAAGGAACCGAGCTGAGGGAAGGCAGAATGCACTTCAGGGAAACGTGGGGCAGGAAAAAGACAATTATGACAAACCTCGAAACTGATCGAGTCCAGTTAGAGGGCAGAGGCACAGGCCAGGGAGCATAAGAAAGTGCTGGAACTGGCATGTGGAGGGCAGATGAAGACAACTTTTACTGCTCCCTCACTCTGGTCCTCTGGTGTTTCCTTTTGGACCCTTCACCACATCCATTCCCTCCCTTATCCATCCTTCCACTTATCAGGAATTTCTTTCTTTCGTCTCTCTTATTCTCTTAGCTCATTTCTTCTTCCACAATTTTATTTCCTCATTCTTTGTTGATGCCCTTAGTGAGCTAAAATATATGTGATGCACTGGAGTTGTTTTGAAGTTCAAAACAGGTCCATTGAGTATTTCGTATTTCTGACTCTAAAACCCCACCCCTACCACCTTGCTTATGGTCTGATTTCTCAAGATAGTAAGTAGCACTTTAGAGAAAAGGTTCCCTATCCCTGATTGAGCAATTATAGTCCTAGTTCTTTTAATTTCTGCTCATACTGCTGCCTTGCCAATCTTTTAACTACTTCTCTAATTGTTAGCTTTGTGAGCATGGGGAACAATGGGTACTAAGGACACAACACAGTTTGTCATGAAATATTATGCTTTGTGGTGAGATATAAAAAGCTAATTTTTCCCAGAAAGTAAAACATTTTTCTATGGTAAAGCAAAATCAGCACTGACGTTCTGATCACACACTGGAGAAAATTAACACACATGGATGACAGTCCAGTGAATTACTATGCCTCCCCACGGAAGGTAGATTTCCAAGCGTCTCTTGTCTACTAGTTTTCTATTTTTCTAATTATTTCCCAATGATCCAGTTAAACAATACTTACCTCTGGATTCCACTTTAAGTTTTAAAATCCACACTTCTAACTTTGAGATCTATTATCTCTTCTCCCACTCTTCATCCTAACCAGTTTATTGCTGTCTGGATCTACCATTAAAATGCTCTTTCAGAGAATTAGAAACAATAACTAAATCTCTCAGTAGGAAAGAACATGAACTGATAAAAGTAAAACCTTATTGAGCCTCTTTCTACTTAAATACATTGTTTCATATCATTCTTCTTTATTTTCCCTAGAATGAAAAGAAGATGGTAGAAAATTACAGTATCCCCCTTATTCATAGGTAAACCACGGTCCAAAAATAAGTGAGTATAGTACAAGTAAAGTACTTTGAGAAAGAGCGAGAGACTACATTCACATAACTTTTATCGTATATTGTTATAATTGTTCTATTTTATTAGTTATTGTTGTTAATCTTTCATTGTGCCCAATGTATAAATTAAACTTTATTATTGGTACCCATGGATAGGAAAAAAACATAGTACATATAGGATGCAGAACTAGCTGCAGTTTCAGACATCTACTGATCTTGGGACATGTCCCCCGGGAATAGGGGGAACTACTGTATTTACAATAAAGTCTAGGTATATAATTTATTTTGAGTGCATTCAAATGTTACAGGCTGAATCCAAGTTTATGACTGCATTGGTATTAAAAATAAAAGTAAAATTATTTTATATAACTGTAGAACTTTGTACTTGGTTGGCTAGTTTATTATTTTGAATCTAGACAGAATCTAAAACTGTTCTATACAATTCAACAGAGAAGCTTAACCAACAGACTTTCCTTCTACCGGAACTAGTTCTCATCTTTAAACTAAATCCTTCCTGGCGAAATTGAATCCTTAAAAAATTTAATCCCATACCCAGATGTAGCTAGAAAAGAGGCAGTCGTAATCCTCTATATCATATTTCTGCACATACTTGGAGAAGGTATTCTCCTCAACTTTCTCCTCTTTTAACTAAATATCAGCATTATACAGCAAAATATTTCTTTATCCAACTTTTTAAGTACAATGTGGATTTTTCCTATACATTTAAATTCTAAATGCTTGGTTCATTTAAATTCTATGAACTTTAGTTTCTTCATCTAAAAAAATGAAGCTAATAATACCTGCCCTATTACTTGCCTTTTGAGTATCAAAATAAATCACATACTTAAAACATTTTTAAAGAGGTAAAAAAACTATATACCCATTCCAAGTATGTACGTGAGCAAACAAAAGAGAAAAGACCAGAATGCAGAAAAGACATCGGTATACCACAGCTAGGGTTTAAGTCAAGCTTTGTCTATATTCCCTGCATTTAACTAAAGCAAATTCACTCTGTGACACCTCCAGGTTTGATTCTAATAAAGACTGGCTTAGGGATTCATAAAAAGTTAAGATCTTACCTACTACTATATTCAAAAAAGTCTATTGCATTTAAAAAGCTTGAGTTGGCTGTGGGTATGGGGGATGATATAATTAAGTAGAGAGGGACCTTGACTCTCAGATCTAGCATTTACTAGCTTTAGGACCTTGGGAAGATTACATAGGTTACCTAACCCTTAGATTCTCCATCAGTAAAATGAAGATAACAATCAGACCCTCCTCAATGGGCTGCTGTGAAGATTAAATAAGAGAGTTTAGGTTAAACTGTGGCACTTGTGTGACACATCTGAGAGGCACTTGGATACAATCAGGACCTGTAAGGGATACGTCTAATACAAAAAGTGAAAACACAATTAAAAACAAAATATATATGTGTACCTTATATATTAAATTGCAATAAATATCCAAGCAACAATTCTTTTTTGCCAATTGTCCCATATGAGAATCAGCCCTTTTCGTTCAGGATGGCTCTACTGAGTTTTCTGAAATCCTTCATAACAGATTATCTACATTTTCAACTGGTTAGGGTTTAAGTCACCTTCTTTAAAGGTGAGTAAGAAATAAAAGACCCTGATAGAGCAAGCTGAATGCAGAATCCTTCTAGATTTGCCCCCTAATGTTTCACAGTTCTCTTGCCCATACCTAGCAATAGCAAGTTTTTTAGTAAACCACCTTTATAAGTCTTTCCAAGCACTCAGTTTATTTTTCATAGAAATAACAATAGCTGACATGACATTTAATTAAATTATGTAATTATGTAACAGAAACAACTGACAAATAGGTCATCAAACCAACACAACTGACTCTTGGTAAACATCTGCCATAACAGATAAGAAATGCAAAGAGTCTACTAGTGGTGAGCATCCATGTGCCAAGCAAGTT
Organism: Propithecus coquereli; assembly: GCF_000956105.1. Taxonomy (NCBI): domain Eukaryota; kingdom Metazoa; phylum Chordata; class Mammalia; order Primates; family Indriidae; genus Propithecus; species Propithecus coquereli. Next base: position 222,342 of record NW_012149008.1, read on the forward strand.
TTATGAGGGAATGGGAAGTTGTTTACTCCAGGAGGTAGGTTCTATGGAGGGTCAGGTAAGAGTTTATACTGCATAAATCATCATCATGTCACTCTAATCCTGTACATTTGGGTTTGTTCTTAGAAGATCCCACATAAATTGTTAACTTTCCCTTGACCAAATGATAACCTAATAAAAGCTGACCTAACCCCCTCCCAGAAATCTATACAATAAATTTTCAACTTGGTCAAACCCAGTCAGATGTTTTCAAGATTCGTCTGGGCAGTCATTCTAGCTTGCAAGAGATAGAGACAGGGAAAGATCTAAGAGTATTAAACACAAGGCATATTCCTATTTGGCTTATTCGCATATCTCTGTAATTAACGAGCGCATTTTGTGCATGCTAAGCTCTGAGTGGCCCATGTGTATTCTATTGGATGAACAAAGATGTCTTGCTTCAGCTTTGACAATTGTGTTCTATGCAATTCAAGCTGTTAACTCTAAATAATTAGGCCTCCAAAACCACCACTTCTCAAAGACCATATAGCTACAATCTGGTGTATGTCAAACAGCTATGAGGAGTCTAAGAAGAAATCTGCTATTGCTAATAAAGTACTGAAGATTTTGACTAATTTACATGTTATACAAATCAGACGATTCAAGATTACCCCTGTGATATGATGCTCTCACTCCTTTGGTTTCCAGGATGTTGTCATAGGTAAGAAAGGAAGGAGTAGAGCCACATCCAGAACACAGGGAATGCACATAATCCTTTCCCCTTTCCCATCCCTTTATTTATAATATGGGTAGTCCATGGAGCAGTGTTGTCTAAAAGAACAGACAGAGAACGAGAGTTGTCACTGTAATACTGGGGTCAATAAAGGGCCAAGGGCCAAGGGCCAAATCCTGCCGTTTGGAAATAAAGTTTTATTGGAACACAGCTTCATCCATTTGTTTATGTATTGTCTATGGCTGCTTTCATGCTACAACAACAGCGCCAAAAATTACAAGAGAAACTACGGTTCACAAAGCCTAAAATAGTCACCATCTGGACCTTTATATAAAAAGTTTGCTGACCCCTGCTCTAACAAAAAATATGGTGCCTAAACCAAGAAAAAAAAAAAAACACTAGAAAACCTAGCCCTCCCAACACTTTGGGGAAGAAAATAAATAGCTATGCAAAGAAGATGCTTATCTGACATGCAAGTCCTCCCAGAAAGCAGAGAAACAGATGATTTAAATATAGTTTTTGTTTTCTGAATGACCAAACACACATAATAAAAATCAATAAGTTGTCTCAACTTAAATATAAGAAATACAAATCATAGAGGATATTATTTTTTGAATTGTTTTATTATTCATTTATTTAATAAATAAAATGTTTGTTTATTGCCATGGAAAAGCAAAAATAGTTATGAAATTCAGGATGTTGGCAGAACGCTTTTGTGTGTTTTAGAGGTAAGCAAATTTTTTGTTCAATATGGCTGCCCAAGAAATGGCCCATCCAATACAAGTTCAGGTGGTTGGCATTCACTTAGAATCACAGGCTTGCTATGCCTCAAAATAAGAATATAATCATTGTTCACTTAATTGCTGCACTGTTGCATTGTTTGTATGCATCTATAGTTTTTAAATGTTCTCAAGTTAAAAAAAAAATAGCTATCCACAGATTGCCTTTTTAAAAAATCTGGCCCTGTAAATTTATAATGAAAACAGCAAACCATGTATCTCAAGACAGCTTAGCTTTTGTTGTTGATCCTTAAACATCACTTCTTTTCCACCCACTACTCCACACTTACTAGCTAGGGAAGGAGCAGAGTAGTGGGCATTGCTTTGGATAAAATAGCAACTGCAGATAGAGGCTATTTCCCAGCTATCATTCCCCATTTTCTCAAGATAAATCACCACCATGAAGAAACAAAATCATGGATTGTCATTAATGTAGAATAAGAGGAGGGAAATAGTGATGCATGTAAACTGAACAATATTTTAGCTTTATTATTATTATATTTGAGTAAATTATGGCTCCAATTTTAAAAAGATTTAGGGTCTATACATACATAAGCAAAAAGTTAGATACACTCATAATGATACTCTAATTTTATAAATTTCTTCTCTACCAAAGAATTCAAACCAATTATATATGTCTGAAATACACTTACACCACTACTTTCCTCTGGGCTCTGAAATTTCATTTAAGAAATGTAATAAAAGCAAGAAAATTCCAAGTACTGGGAGAAGTTTCAATATTCACCCCTTGAAACAGTTCTTTTCCAAAGTAATAAGATTAATAATCTGAAAGTCTGTGCATATTAGGCTCATCCTAAAAATAAACAGTAAATAAACCCAATATTTGCTTGGAGGAGGTATCAAAAAATCCCAATTTATACATAAATAAACAGAAATAAAGAAGAGCTTAATACCTTTACTAAACACAAAACAGAAATATAAGACATACACGACAACAAAAACACAAAAAAGGCTTATTTTCTGAAGACTAAATTCTAAAACAATGTTTGGAATTCTAAATGTATTTTTCTATTAAAAACCGGTACTAAGGAAGCCTGCAAAGCCTGAAGGGAGTTTCTTATCACCAAGTCTCAGCGGTTGATAACACTGGGTTAGTGAGAAGTCTAATTTCCCTGCAGAACATACAACTTGCACAGACAAAGAATTTGTAGTTTCAGAGGACTTGAGAACGCCTTCCTTTCATGCTACATCTCTGTTCAGAGGAGGAAACAAAGGTTCAGCAAGAGTAAATGAGTACCTAAGGATCCACAGCTAGAAAGAATACATAGAAAGACCAAAGAAATACTACGTCACTTCCCTATCTTTTCCTTGATGTGGTGTATAGCTGAGCTAGACTTGATCAGTCTAGCTCAGCTTTCTTACAATCACAAAGAGAATGTACAGAGTAAAGGAAAACACTGTTCTCGGCTTGGTAGGCAGGAGTTATGACAGTGGAAAAGGAGGCAGTGGCTTGGGGTGAGCATAGTTATGCGTGGGAAGCTGCCTGAGGGAGGAAAAAGCTGGCCTGTGGATAGACACAGACAAAGGGTGGCTATGGCAGAGGCACTGTAGGCTTATGAAGGAACAAAGTGGTTGGCCAAATCTCTCCTGACTCGAAAATCTGTTTGAAAGCATTAAAGGTGACCGGTTCTAACCAAATTACTCATATCACCACTAGTACCTGTGCTTGGCAGTACTCAGTTTCCCAGCACCAAATCCCAAACACCAAAGAGAATGCCAGAGTTTTTAAAACTGCCAGTACCCCACTGCGGTGCATCTCACTGATATAGGTCCATGCTGGGTCTATATTCTATATTCTGCTTACTCATTATGAAAGGTCTCAATACTGTACCCCTGCTTGTCTTCCTCTCAATGTTTTTTTTAAAAAGCAAACTTACTAGAAGGTACTACTGATATAGTTGAACTTTGATCAAAATGTCCATTATGGTTTTAAAAGGCATAAGTCATATTTTCTACTTGAACAAGAAACTATTCTGATTATTTGAGTTCATAATTCAAGTGGGTTGACCCCAATTTTTATTCATTCAGGGGTCAGCCACAGTTAAGACTTCCAACCTTGTCTTAGGTTCACTTATAAACTGCTAGCCTGTACTTCATGTATGGGACAACCAACCAGCAAAGCAACTACTTCTTACTTTCCTAAATCATAACCTTCAGCCAATAGTGAGGAAACATCATTCCGAATAATCTTGCTTAATCAAATCTACCCCATCCATGACTGTGCGGAGTGTTAGAACTTACATGTAAAACTGTCATGTAAAAAACTACTCATGCCTACAAATGCAGAATCTGAAAATGGTCAAGAAGGAAAACCAAAATAAAACAGTCATTCAGAATAGAAATTCAAGATAATCGGAATAAGGTCTTGCTCAAATAGGCACAAAGCATAAACCTGTCAAACTTATGTCATAACAGACACTTTCATAACAATGTCATAATAAACAAAGTTCAAATGCATCAATATAATCTTGTAATAAATTTGTTGTGTTTAGTTACAAAAACAATATTTACATCAACAGACCTTTTGCAAAAGATGAGTTGATATTTTAGTTGGTTTTAAATGTCTATATGCTTCAACATAGTTGGACAGAGTATGGCTATCCATTTAGAGCCAGATAGTTTTATGTGTGACTGGACACTTCAAACTCGCTTTTTCCATATGAATAGGATAGGTAAGATTAGACAAAAATATAAGTAAATATGCAAAATACTCAGAGAGAAGAAAAAATAAAAAAAATTATTCCATTTACACAGTGACCAGACTTCTGGGAAATGCAACCAGCTGGAATACAGTACTGACTTTAAATAAGATTTTTTTAAAAAAAATTCTTAGCAACAGGGGTGTCAGAGTCTATAAACCTAAACTGACATGAGAATTTTAGTGTACCGTCAGACCCTTATCCATAAAATTACATATAAAATAAAACAAATCAGAACCCAAGTTCTAATTCCAAATAAACTTTTCAACTTTTCATACTTTTTCAAATGTTGCCTTATCAACAGGAAATAGACTCGCTAGAACCCACCCAGCAATCAGAAACACTTTTGGCCCGTAGTCCCCGAAGAACTTACTTAAACACATTTGCCACCCCAAGATAAAAAAGAAACAGATAAATGGAAGTTCAACTTGATTTAGAGGAGGAATGAGAAAGATTAAGCACAATAATTAATACACAGATGAAATGTTCAAATATTTATTAGTTCTACACAACAAGTGAAGGGGGTATTAGATGTCTGAAGAATATTGCAATCCTTTGTAGACAACGCTTATAAACTACGTAATTCATCAGAACCACAATAACAACATTTGGCTTATAAATCTTGGAGCAGACATTCAATGCAACTGGAAGAAAAATGAGAATGTGACAACTCAAGAAATAAGAGATGGGGAGCAAAAGAAATTTTGACATTTAGATGAGAGTAAGATCAGTCATAAGGGTGAGATTAGGTGACAATGATGACACGGGGGAAAGAGAGGCCTGGTTTAGTGAAATAAGGAATACAACATACGGAAATTTTGAAGCCTAAGAATGATCACGTTGAGTGGTACAGCTCTGACCTAATACTAGTCTCATAATATTATTATGACATAAATAAATGCATCACAGAATGAACTAAAAAGAAGGGTATCGAAAATAGCTCAATTGTTTTCAATTTATAACTGTGTCAGTGTCTCACAGTTAAGTCCAATTCATTATTACTGGTTTTAAATATAGGTAATGATTGATCTCCCCTCATCTCATTCTACCAATACTTCACATTGAAACTGCAAACAACCTAGAGATCATTTACAAAGGTCTCACTGGTTCTAGTCATAGTAAGGAATTATACTATTTTTTTAACCTCTTAAAAAAAAAAAAAAAGCCTAGCAACTATGGAATATTCATGCAAAATTCTTATAACACCAGAGTTCAAACCGGACAGCAGGTATTTTTAAACAGGGATCTGTAAAGGACTCCCAACTTGGTTTAAATAGAAACAAGTAATATTTCAACACAAACACATTCCTTTGAGATGTGTGTATCTTTGTGATCTGCATCACAAAGTGCATGAAATACCAAATTTCTAGCTCTCTCACTGTCTTAAAACACACACAAACATACAAGTACTCTGCATGCAGTAATGCCCAGCCCTCTGAGTGCCACATGCCTGGAGAGAGATCTAAGGCTGCAACAAATTCAACCAGATCCCATTTCTTTAAGGTCCAGAACTGAAAAGAACTGCTCAACACTGGGGGTGAACCTGTATCCCTTTGATCTCCATTGGAACAAAAAAGCAAAATGACATGCTCAAATGAAAAATCATTTATAATGGATGAAAGAAAGGCTATTCTTTCTTTGAATTCTATCTGTTCGGAGGACAAGGGTCAGGGAGCTTTGAGGAGAAAAATAAATTCTGAAAACACAAAACAATCTTTATGAGATGATAATACCAATACTGGAGTGGGGGTGGGAGAAGCAGAGTAGAAGAAAAGGATGCAAGAAAAATCACTTCGGTCCTATTAGAAAAGGGAGAGATTCTTATTTTCTAAAAAATTGAAGGGAGACAGTTTCTCATTCAAGTAAGACTAATTTTAAAAGAGCCTGATTACATTGCAAAGTCACAAGTACAAACCACTGATACATCCTGGACTAACCTGGCACTACTGTGTCTCGGGAATTCATTTCAAAATGACTGAATTTCATTACTGCTTTCCAGCAACAATTTGCTACTTTATGAGATAGAAATATTGAGAATAATAAATTTGTCTAGTTGCTGCTCTTACATGTTATAATTGAACTTAATAGATGCCTTATTCACAGGAGACACGGTTCTCCCCAGCCCCGCCCCAGTTACACCTTCAGGACAGTAATGTTAAGTTTTTATTTAGTTTATGTTACTTATAGCAAATGTTTTTGTATAATCTGTGGCTGACATTTTCACCTATGGCACAGCCGACTACCAGCACCCAGCCAATGCTAAGGAGTTGTTTCAATATCAATACTCTTTTAAAAAATTTGTTAATTAAGGAGGATAACTCAATCAAGAATCATGACTTTTTTTTTTTTTTTAAGTATTGGTATATACAAAAGCAGAACAGAAGTTCTACAGTAAAAGAACTTTGAACATGGAGTTAGTTATAACTGGTTCGAGTCCTGTAGCCCTGAAGAAGTCATTTCGTTATTTAATATTTGTACAGACTCAGATCTGTACGATGTTCGGCAAGCATCCACCGTACATGTATGTCTCCTGGATATGACATAAGGCACTGGAGAAACAGAGGAATGCCACATCGTACTTGTCCTCTAAGAGCCCACAGTCCACTGGGCAAGTGAAGCATGAACAGAGCAAAGCAACAACAAACTTCAGAGAGGATGGAAAATGTTAACAAAACTGCTTCCAAAAGATGGGGCTCAAGAAAGAGCTGGGGAGAAAGATGCAGAAGGATCTTCGCAAGCTAAGGCAGCCTACCGATGGTTCAGGGCAGTGGAGGCCAAGCTGTATGTAGAAAAGTGGTTAGAGATGAAGCAGCTAAAGCAAGCATGAGGCAGACTGTAAAGTGCGAGCTTTTCCTGAAGAACGTGGGGACAATGTAGATTCTGGGGCTGTTGCTTTACAGCCACGGCTGTGGATGTGACTGCACACGGAGAGCACAGAGATTGAAAAGCCACTGCAAGACTTCATGCGTGGGAGTGCAATACGCCAATCCAGAGGCAATATGGAACACAGAGGCAAGCAGACTAGTCGGGATATGCTTGGAGCAGTACAGACTAAATGTCATGAAGGCCAGAAAAATGTCCAGGTTTGGATTCCCGAGTTATAAGGAATCGCAATCAGCAGAGTCTGGAAAGTGGGAGGGAGATTGAAGACAGCTAGATTTCTGATATGGATGGTGGTCTCCATCACTGAGAAAGAGAACACCAGTTTCGGAAGAAACTGGCAGGTGGGAAGGGAAGATTGGTTCAGTGTTACATGCTGAAAAGCACGGCCTAAGAATATAGACTCCGGGGCTGTTGGTTTATAGCCACGGGTGTGGATATGACTGCACACGGAGAGCACAGAGACTGAAAAGGAAGGATGCCATCTGCGAGAGGAGTTTGTGAGACGCAAATGAGATGATGTACGTGAACACATTCTGTAAGCTACACTTTGATGTACAGTCATCCCTCAATATCTACAGGGGATTGGTTCCAGGGCCCTCAAATACCAAAGTAGCAGATTCTCAAGTCCTTTATATAAAATGGCTCAGTATTTGCATATAACCTACGCACATCCTCCCATATACTTTAAGTCATCTCTACATTACTTATAAAATCTAATAAAATATAAATGCTATGTAAATAATTATTATACTGTATTTTCATTTTGTATTATTTTTATTGTGGTATTGTCATTTTTTATTGGTTTTTTTTTCCTCAGATATTTTCAATCTGTGGTTGGCTGAATTCATGATGCAGAATCCATAAATACAGAGGGCTAACTGCATGGATATTTTTGTTTTAATTAAACATCAGTGCCCATCCTGTTTATCAAGAATCTCTATTAATGTGTCTTTTTATGAGCAGTTGTATATATTATGGGATGTGGATATAATTAGAATTCTAAGTCTGAGAGAAATTATGGAGCACAGGTTACTGAAACATGTCTTCACACAGATTACATAAAAACCCATGCCCCCCAGATTAGAACCGCAAACAATTAAGAAAAGCCCACTGTAATCAAGCTTATGAAACAGGTATTAGCCCATTCCCAAAATACAGTATAAAAAGTAGTTTCACTGAACACCATAAATTTTCTACAAACTCCTAATGCTTCTGGTCCCTTCCCTAACTACCTTTATCAACCACAAAGAAGCAAACTGGGAAAGCCCCTTTGCTTTGAAAACACACACCAAGATTCTGAAACCTCTTTATTCATCCCTAACTTCTCAACAGCCATCAACTAGACTTGCTCCTAATTTAGATAAGTAGTCGTGAAAAAATCTACGCATATCTTTAAATGCAGAAAAAGCAGGTAACTTGATAGAATATGTAACAAATCTCAGATTCTCCCAGTTTTCAACATGGTACCTTGCCCGTGCCTTTTATAATAGTGTCTCAGAGCTGCTGCTAAGTTGGATGGAACTAATTGGTTAAAAACAGCTTGAGTTTCTAAAGCACATGTTATTTCTCGAAAAATCAAAGACACTATTAAAAACAGTTCTATCCCATATCTATTTAATTGTTTGAAATTGACAATCTTTAATTTATGGATATTCTTGGAACTAGATGTCCATTTTTACTGTCAGAAAGTCAGAACAGATTTCAGAAGCAGTGGAAGAATATAATCTTAGGACTTATAAACACATTTCAGCAAGAAAAAGCTAACATTATAGAAAACAAATCTGTCAGACATCTTTAATACTTCATCTTAATTTTTTAAAGGCCATCTTACCCAAGAAGTATCTTGCTCTACTCCTTAAATCAAGGGCATCCATATCCTGAAGGATCTTCTAATATATTCATTTATTCATTCAAAAAATATATAGATTTATACAGTGAAAAAGGCCCCGGAACACAACCTCAGCCTCCTTCTCTCTTCACAGCACAGAACCCAGTCAGGCTCCAGAAGAGAGCCCAGCTAGTCCCACCTAAAGATTAGGCCGGGAGCCTTAGCTGGAGGACAGAGTCCAGGCCTGAGCAGGAAGGAATCCTACCTCCCTAGTCGGGAGGAGGAAGAGGACAGGCCAGTCAAGAAGACCTGTAACATGAAGAGACTGACATCAAAGATAAAGGGTCAAAACTGAAAAAAGTCCAAGAGATCTGTGTGAAAGCTGAAGGTGGGACAGATGGGCTAGGGAGGGGACAGTTAAGTGAGAGAAGTGGTATCAACACCTGGTTAGCAATGAAGGGCACTTGGCTCAGGACATCGGAATGGAATTGCATCACGAATGTCCCATCTGACCTTGTACACCTTAGGTTGCCTCAGCCTCCTACTCTAAAGAATAAATAAACTCAGTATTAACACAGAAGAATGCAGAATATCAATAAATCATAATTAAGAAAATAGAGACCACTGGGATGCAAACTTCCCTCCCTCCCACTTGAATTTGCTCAGAATATCCTTTCGTTTCTCCTTCTCTCACCCTGAAGAGAAAGGGTTCCCCTTCCCTTACCAAAGACTGTTCCTACCCTTGAACTTATTCCCTCCCAAAATCCTCTGAGATTTTCCTCCATCAATTTGTTGCCACCTCTTTTTTGCATTTTTGATCCTTCTCTTGCCATTGGCTTCTTCCCCTGAACTCTCAAACACATTAATATCTTTAAAGAAAACCTCCCAGCAAACTGTTTCTTCTCCAAGGTACATATATATTCTTCATCACTTTTCTTTCAAAGCTTAAAGTCTTCACAGAATAATAGCTACCCTGGCTTTGCCCTTTTTTCGTCTTCTTTAACTACCTGAAACCTCGGTTCTGATTCCAACATTCTGCTTTTGATTGTATACATTATGTAAGGAGAGCTATTAATCAATAATTACCTATTTCAATAGCCTTTCCTCAGGACTCATCCCACTGGTCCTCTCTGGAAACTTCACCATTGACAGACACCCTCCCACCGTGTGCACACATGCACACACACACACACACACACACACACACACACACACACACACACACGTCTTGAAACTCTCTCTTTTAGTGGCTGCCTTAACACTTTTAATTCTTCCTCTGCCTTGCTGACAGCTCCTGCGTAGTCTCCTATGCAACTGTTCCTTGGCTTGCTGCTTACAGGTAAGTATTTTCCAAAATTCTACCTCTGTCTTCCATCTTCTCTCCATATGCTATTCCTTGGAGATCTCGTCCCTTCCCAGATCTGCATCTCTTTGAGAGGGATTCCCGGAAACCTCTCCATTCCTGGCCACTCTCCCCAGTTCCAGACCTATGTTTCCACTTTATTTAGTGAACACAGCTACATGGATATCTTGGAGGTACCTCAAACATAGCAATCTGAAACACAACTTGTCATTAACCCAATTATAATGCTGTCAACATCTTGCTAGTCACTGAGCTTTGCACTGCAGTAACCTTTTACTCCCTGGCCCAAGCTGTGGCCAGGTCTATGGTGGGCCTGCAGAGACAGGAGGAGAACTCAGGAGTGGGCACAGGCAGCTTTCCTCTCGTAGTAAAAGGGTAAATGCTCGATGGCTGAGAGGTCCCTTCCTCAGTTTAACGTAGGAAACCTAAAGAATCTATGGTGCACACTGCCACTAACATGGCAGATTACTTCCTGCATGATGGCTGAGATGACCACAGAACTTCGGGTTTACTCTGTGAGGAACTAAGGCAAGAGGAAGCCTCAGCTCGTTACTTGGGTCCCAACTCATTATATACCCTTGGAATTGCTTGTTTGTTGGTTCAGTAATAAACTTACAGTGACAGAAATCTTAAATTGAAATGAGATTCGTACCACTTCAAGCTGGAGTAGTCCTTATGGTGTGGCCTAGCTTGCTCCTCCTTTCTGTCCTCCCACTTGTAATTTTATTCCAACCTCAGCAATGTCTACCATATATCATCTCCTCATTCCAATTCCAATGAACAATCCTCAAATTCACAGTGCTGCTCCTTGTTTGGAAGGCTGCACCACATTTCTAACAGATTTTGCTCTTTTTTCTCTCCCATCCTTTAATGTATCCTCAACACCTCCACCAGTGTGGCAGTCTGGCTGCCCTCCACCTTCCAGGGCTATCGGCCCCTATCAGCCCTGCCTCAACTCTGACTTCTAACTATATTAAGTCACTCGACATCCAGAAATAATACCTTTTTGGTCCAGCGGTTCTCTCAGTTTGGATGTCAAATACATTTCAAATTCTTACAATCCTCCCTTTTTAAAATTGCAGCTCAGACACTCACTATCTAAGAACTTGTGCAGGTTGTCTCCTCACTTACCCCCAAGGCCCACTCCCATCTCCAGAGCCGAAACACTCATTTGGCCCATTAGCACTTTGTGTTTCTACCAGTACATGTGTCAATCTTGGGAACTAGAATTTAAGACCCAAGAGTCATCGCTGTAACCTCAAAAGCACTATAACACTCACCACGCAGAGGGCAGTGTACTACTGTAGGAAAACACTAGACTTGGAGTCACAAGTACGGTTCAGGTCACAACTCAGTCACATACGAAGTGGTAGTGATTTCCATCAAGTTTTTGATTCTCAGTCCCCTCATCAACAAAATGTAAAATAATAATTCTTAACTTTGGGTCATTCGAAGGACCACATAAGATAATATATATGAAAGTTATTCGGAAAACCAGTACAATGCTAGCAAATATAAGATAGTATTATTATCAAGATATTTTAACACATTTTAAAGACTGACAAAGATTGACCCAAACTTACCTTCTTATGAAAAAAAAAAAAGTTCTTATAAATGATTAAGTACTTTTTTACAGAAACTAGAAGAGACAAAAACATCAAAAAGGTTTGCTCACTGGTAACAGCTGATCTCTTTAAGGTCACTGCATTGTTTTATTATACTGGAATATAAAGTAGTAATCAAAGTATTAAAACTAGATTTAAAATGCAGTATTTTGCAGCCTTCTGTAACTTCAGGTATTAATCTGAGTAAACTACTCATTCTATTACACTCATATGCCTAAATGCTCAGTTATATCTTCAACATAAACGTCAACTCATGAACTAACTTTTGAAAAAGAACTTGTATAATTTTCTCCTTATGATTCACCATTAATACAACTGTCTACATTCTCATAGACCAATGTAAATGAGCTTGTAAATTCTTACAATTCTGTAAAAAGAGTATCTTTTAATGCTGCCTCCCATCCCCCAGCCCTGACACACACATTTAACACCATGTCTGCATTACTTCTGAAAAGAAGAAACCCACTGTGCAGCAGGCAGTGTGAAATACAATGCAGCTTTACACTGCATTATGAAAGCAAGAAAACAGCCAGCTGTGAGTCAGAAATAGAACAAAATTTTGAGTTGCAAACCCAAGGGACCTTCAGGTAACATTGAAAGTGCTCCTTAATGATGAATAGCTGATTTCATCTCAGACCCATTATGGACACTGTAGGATATATTTAACATTTTAATTTTTAGTTCCAAAAGCAATAAACCTGTTGGTCAGACGGAAGCCTGACAGTCACAGTGGCCAATCTATCAATCAATCCAATGTGGCCAGGCTCCATCAGCAGCCCCTGACACCAATTAGGAAACTAAAATAGAGAACTGCTGCTACCAGGTTACAGTTTTGCCAATTAGAGCACATCCTGGGTGAGAGGGACCAATGAACACTGGAAGTCAGGGTCAGGAAAGAGAGGTGAAAAGCGCCTCATGTAATGTGACATGAAAAAGAAAGATTGCAGGAGGGACACAGAAAAGAAGCAAGACAGTCTGGAATCAAACAGCACAGTTTATTGTTCACTTGCCAAAGACACACAGACACTAAGACAAAGCAAAAGCAAGTCGCTTCCCTAGGTCTCCACCCTGGAAGGCACTGCTTATTGGCACATGTAACTTGCGAGTCAATCGCCGTCACACGTGCACACAGAAGCTGCCATCTCCAACTGTTCCTTTTAGTCGGGATTCACAAGTTAAGCCTCCTCGTACAGGGCCTTCACGTCAAAGGCAGCCCACTGGCAGACACATATCAAAGTGCCACAAGGACAACATTTCAAATCAGGCTCATTATTAGCACATAAACCTTTTCTGCTAAAGTTTCTCTTTTTTACATCCTACAAAATTTTAGGAACCTCCTTTCAATTTCTCCACCTGAGTCCTTCTAAACCATGGCTCATAGCCCTGGCTTATCAAACTTCATAAAATCTAAGGACCTCAAAATCCTTCCCCTTGAGTCCCTTCATCTAACCACCATTTTCTGCCTCAGAACACCTTTTCTTAATTCCATTTAGATCTTCTGGCTTTGAGGGGCTCCCAGCTGATCTTTTCTGCTTTGTGTCATCTGACAAAGCTAAAGGCAAAAGCAAGGCTGACACAAAAACCTTCCAGAGTACGGACGTTTGGGACTACAGGGCTCACTTTCAGATTCAGATGTAAAACCTAGGTCTTGACCAGTTGCATAAATTTGTTAAGCAGATTCTGGTCCGAGTCAGATGAAAACAGCAGGCAAAAATGTCTTAAACTTTAAAAAGAACTGGTATTCTTCAAGTGCAAAAATGTCATTATTCATTTATCAACTGAGTCACATTTGCTGCCACATATTTTCTGCAGAATCTAATATTAATCTCGTTACGATGACTCAAATTGAGCTGTTCTGCTGCCATCAGTTCCACCATAGTTTTGTAAGAAAGGGACCACACAGTTTCTAATGCTGTACTCTGCCTGCTATACCCATACCCACCACGAGCAGTGTGTATTTCAATGACGATATGCAAAACATCAGCCAGATTTTATCGTAAGAATCTTCCAAAATGTTCTATGGCCCTAACAACATAAAAGGTATTTTCCGTCTAGCGCAGGGATCTCAATCTCGGCTGCCCTTTGGAACCACTTGGAGAGCTTTGAAAAATGCTGCAGCCGAGGTTGTAACTTGCAGAGATGTTGATTTCACTGCTTGGGAGTGATGTCTGAGAATCAAGACATCACTCCCAACCTATGCTTACTTGGCCCACACCTGGGGTCCTCTTCTAAAGGTACTGGATATCAAAACATACCAGCCGAAAGCAGTGGATATCACCTGGGCCAGTGATAGCAAGAAACAGAAAGGTTTATAACTCACTAAGGCATAGGAAAGGCAAGGGGAGTCCCTTGGCAAGGAAGCCCACTGGCAAAAGGGCTCCCACGTCTCAGCAGAAGAGAGAATGTGCCAGGTCCTGGGACATACATATAGGACTGGAGTGCACCAGCGGGATTTCTGAAGAATGCTAGGGAGAACTAATTTCAGGTGGCCCATCTCTGTTGGGGGAGTGCACGAAGGGGCAGGACAAGTTGCCTCTGTCTGAAATTACTGGGAATAGGAGAAGGGAGTAAAGTTGGGGCACCTAATGGTTTCCACCCTGGTAGATTAAAGGTTTGGGTAAAGGCCATTTCACTGGGAGTGACATATTATACCCAACTCTATTTCTCTACAGCAGCCAAGGTTGAGAACCACTACTCTAGAATAGTACTTCTCAAACTTTAATTTGCATATGGATTCACCTGGGGATACTGTTAAAATGCAGACTCTGCTTCAGTAGGTCCAAGCTGGGCTGGAGAGTCTGCATTTGTAATAACCTTCCAGGTGATGCCAATGCCACTGCTCTATTAACCACAACGGGCCCTATTCTTTGAGACATCCTCCTCTTGAATTACAGGCCATTCACAAATGAAAATCCTATCCTGGTCTTTGGAGGATTTGTATGTCCTAGAGAAATTAACAATCCATGGGGTAGGGCACAGATAAGTAGAGAAATGCTGCAGTCTGCAACTCTCTATCATCTTACCCTATATTACTGCTCCTCATATACTTACCCCATTCTGAAACTAAATATATGTTTATATATCTATTTGCTTTCTTATTTATTGTCTGTCCTCCCCGCCAGAATACACATGCCAAGAGAGCAGCAACTTGTGTATCACATTCCCCATCATAACCCTCAAGGCTGAAACAGGGCTGGTGCAGAGTAGGTACTCAACAAATGTTTGCCTGCTCAAAAAAGAACTGGATGAGACGACATGGACACCTTATGTCAAAACAGCGCTAGGTTATGTCAGTCATATGCTACTAGTTCATTATAGGCAAAGATAAGTGGGACAATAACTTCAGTCTAGTCTTTGGGATATAAGATGATGAAGACAAGAGTATTCTGCATTTTCTCAATTTCTATTTAAAAGACATTTGGTATACTATCTATGCTCACAGTATACCAAATGGAAAAGATATAACTGGAAGAAGAACATTTTTTTACTTCAGTTTCCTTCAACTGCTGTAACGAACCTGCCTGCCGTAAAAGAACTTCAGAAAGCAAAGAGGCAGCCTCTGGAAAGCCAGGTTCTGAGTATAACCATGTAGTCTAAACGGCGCTGGACCCCCAAAGGACCATGATGAAATGGCAAAGGAGGAACTCTCACAGCCTTGGGAAAAGTATTAATCCATCCTCAGAATTCAATCACTCACAAATGCCTACTGGCAAAACTATATGAGGTCTCACAAAATTAGAAAACTAACAAAATTATTACAGAAGTGCAAGTACCTGAGGCAGCATATGAGCAAGAGGAAAACCAGCATAAACCCTACAAGGCCAGGACTGATTCTCAGTGATTTTCAAAGGGTAGGTTGCTACCTATTATTGGACTGTGATATCATTTTAGTGGATCACAACAAGCATTTAAAAAATGAAAACAGAATAAAATCAAATAGAAAACAGATGAGGGCAGAAACTAATAGAATAAATCACAAGTATTATTATTTCTTATGTATGAATTAATATATATATGTACACTAGATCTTAATAAAAATGTATTGTTGCAGGTCAGATCTACACCAAGAAGGATGTCAATAGGTAATGCTCACAATTATACTAAGAGAACACATTTAAACTAAAGAGGTTGTATGGCATTATAGTCAAGGACATGAGTCTATACCCAAAATGACTGGTGACTCTAGACAAATTACTGAACTTTTCTAAGCCTCAGTTATTCCTAGCATAGGATTTCTCAGTCCATTTCTGCTGCTATTACAGAATATCACATATTGGGTAGTTTATAAAGAAAAGAAGTTTATTTGGCTCAAGGTTCTGGAGGCTGGGAAGTCCAAGAGCATGGCACTGGCACCTGCTTGGCATCTGGTGAAGGCCTTCTTGCTGCGTCATCCCATGGCAAAAGGGCAAGCGAGCATATGAGAGAGAGAGAGAGAGAGAGAGAGAGAGGGAGGGAGGGGGAGAGGGAGAGGGAGGGAGGGGAGGATGGGGGCCAAACTTATCCTTTCATTAGGAACCCATTCCAGAGATAACTAAGCCACACCCACAATAACAGCATTAATCCATTCCTGAGGGCAGAACTCTAATGACCTAATTATCTCTTAGAGGTCCAAACTCTTAATACCATCAAAATGAAAATTAAATTTCGACCATGAGTTTTGGAGGGGACATTTAAATCACAGCATAGGCACAATAATATTACCACCTAATGCTCTAATAATTTAATAAAATGTACATGAAGTTCTTAGTATAGTGCCTGGCATGAGTAAGCACTCAATTTTAAGAAGCAGGCATTACGATCCCCTCTTAAACGCAGGTCTGACATGCCTGTTTTCCATTATTTCAATGAGAAAATACTAAAGCCAGGGGATAAGATAATTCTCACGTGAGCAAAAGATTGTGGCTATTACATAAGTAAAAAACTAAGGAATGCATCTATTTCTGGAAGAATTCATTTGAAATCAAAACCTTGCCATTGCAATAGGGCAAAGAGGAGAGAGCAGTGTACTCATAGAAATGCCAAAAAGTTAAGACACAACAAGGAGAGAGCACAGGTCAATAAAGGCACAAATTAAATTTTCACACCAGCACACCTGAATCTCTTCCTATAACTTGCTCTTCTTTTAAACTGCCTTTTCAATCTTGCCCATAAAAGTGTGGAGGACCTTCAGCTTGCCCTGTTTCCCAATCTTATTCAAACTGTGAGAAACCACATGCTGTGTTCTTAAGAACCAGTTATTAATTAGAAGCCCTGGAAAGCTGGACAGCACTCATTATTATTAAATCCAATATCAAAAAAGGATGTGGATAATTACTATATTTGCTTCTCCAACTGGTCTTGATAAAACATGCTAAAGTCATTCTTGACACAAGTGTCACCGCTGGTAAAGCGCTCAATTTGCTGGAATCTCATCAATAGCACGCTTGAAGCTCCTATTGCTTGCAGTTAAACTAACAGTTTATATTAGGCTAAACACAGTTTGGTAGCCATTGTCAAGAAAATTGGAGTTGCTCAGGCATGGCAGAGTTACTGATGTTATTTGTTTGGAAGCCTTGTGATTTAGTGAATCACCAGCAATTGTTAAGCAAGTAATTAAACTATAAAGGCAAGACCTGTGATTTTCAGTCTTTTCAAAGCAATAATCATCAAAATTCCAAGTACCATTTAACCGATTCCCTTCTAAACATGCTGGCAACATTTATGTTGTTGTCATTCATCCGGTTGTGCAGTTTATAAAAACTAGATTATGGCCTTCATAGAAATCATATACTACTCAACTGCCTTGCTAAATATGACAGGTTTAAAGGAAAAACTCACAAAAAGTAGTTAATGAGAACTGAACATAGAAAGATTTGGACTTGCTCCTGTGTATGGCTATCTTAGGTTTAATAACAATTCAAAAAGTCCTATTTTTAGGACTGAAATTCTAAAATAACCGGACTATTGTTCTTATAACCTTTTCCAAACACAAGAATGCATTATATAAATTTCACAATTCCCCTAAGTGCCTTTAAAATTATAAGCAATTTAGTCTGTGATTCATGTACCATACTGACTGCATGTGATTTTTTTTTTACTTTACATCTCAATTATATCTTAATATTATGGGGGCTGAAATGCATTAAATAAATCATATTTCAGACTCCTGGTAAAGTAATAATACTTACATGCATTTTAGAAGAAATTGGCCTGCATTATAAATGTATTCATAATGTCATTACCTGCCTTTCCACACTGACTGAAATATTAGGCAGCAGTGCCTACTTCAAGCTACTGATGGAAGCTTTTAGGAAACCTTATGCTTATTCTGTGGCTGGCAATTAGCTGTGTTAGTTAATATAATCCAACGTTTACAAACGGCAATTTACTCAATATATAAACCAGCTCTTGTAATTAGTGAAACATTGCTACTGATTAAGATTTAATATGGTGACTGATATTTCAGCACTGTGCTACATAAAGAGACTGATCTTTCATTTGTGAAAGGACATAGCCTCGTCTAAGTACTTATTACTATAAGGTGTCTTACTTACAAACACACTGCCGTTAAGAAAATCAATTCATTAAAAATATGTATTACTTAAAAAAAAATACATGAGTGGTTCTATAAAATGGCATGAATAAAAAAATCCCAGCAAATGCCTTCAACAATTTAAGAAAATTTATAATATTTTAGAAACCTGCCAAACACTATTGTTCTTTCCAATTATTAAATATTAAATAATTGTATCTTTCATTTATATCCCCAACAACCTGCAAGATACTTTCATATACATTATCTCAGATAATGTTCATTTACATTTTGTGAAATACATATTATAGCTGTGAATCATTCTCCACTTAACAGATGGAAATATTAAGGCTCATGGAGGTTAAATGACTTGCTCAAGGATATAAAGCAAACGAGAACAACGATTCACGCCACACCTTCTTGATTCCAAAGTCAATATTCTCCCCTCTGTACATTGCTGACTTGATACATCTATTCCCGTAGCTGGTGGAAACACTTTGAATAACTCATCAAGGAAAGAGAAACATAGTACACAACTTGGAAATGAGTAGGTCCAAAAAGTCATTAGAAATACGATTTTGGAAATCAATGTAGCATGCCGAGGTAAGTTTTTATTTAATTCACCACACAGCTAAATTACATCACCATACAAACTCAGTAGTCCAAGTTAAACTAACTACTCTTTACAACGTTGTCTCTAAGGAAAAATGCATGTCAAATGGAAATAGGAATGCAAGAAGGCTATCCCCACAGGCCACAGTCCAAGGGAGAGGGCTCCTCCACAGTCCTCACACTTAAACCTCTAGTAAGTCCCCCATGGCAGCAAGGGAACAGGAAAGGAGAAGGCTCACAGAAAAGTTTAGATCTCTGAGCCCTGGGGAGATAGGGACAAGAGGGCACAAAGAGGAGATGGAGTTGTGAGGACTACACAACCCCTGTCCCCACCAGGTGTGGAGTGAGAGCGCGCGTGTGTTGGGGGCAGGGGGTTGCTGGGTAGCTGCAAGTAGTCTGTCTTCGGCCAGTATCATTTTGGATCTCTCACGAAGGAAACAGAGTACTTGCTAAGTGATGGACAGAATAACCAAATGTACTAACTAACCCTTAATGAAATGAGTATTCCCAAAAAGAAGATGGCTTTACATTTTTAAATACAGTCATGTGCTGCCGCACAATGATGGACCAAATATATGCCGGTCATCCCATAAGATTACAATGGAGCTAAAAAAATTCCTGTTGCCTAGTGACATCATAACTGGCATAACATTGTAGGGCAATTACTTTTTAAGGATAAACTTAGTATAACGTAAGTATACAGCATTTATAAAGTACACATGATGCCCCAGGCTTTCACATTCACTCACCATTCACTCACTGACTCACCCAGAGCAACTTCCAATCCTGCAAGCTCCATTCATGGTAATTGTCCTATACAGGTATACCATTTTTTATCCTTTATACCATATTTTTACTATACCTTTTCTATGTGTAAACACAAGTACTTACTATTGTGTTACATTTGCCTACAGTATTCAGTACAGCAACATGCTGCACAGGTTTGTAGCCCAGGAATATGTATAGCATAACAGGCTACACCATATATGCTACATGTGTAGTAGGCTATACCATCTAGGTCTGTGTAAGCACACTCTATGATGTTCACAATCACAGATTTCTCAGAACATATCCCATGGTTAAGCAATGCATGACTGTACTAAAAACTGTCTAGTGACTCTCTAAACATAAGGAACCCTTTACACAAAAGGAAACTTTGGAGAGGAGGAATGAAGAGGATATGTTCAAGCATCAAAATCAGAAGCCTGGGAAAGAACTTTCCCGCCTCACAATAAACTATGAAAAAAATGCTTGAAAGAACAAAGGAGTATGTCCTATCCCCATTTACATTAATTGCCATCACAGTTTCTGCTGTGATTCAAACTGATTAATCCAAACTTGTTTTCCCCAGAGCCCACCAACTAATAAACAGTCCCTACAGACATATTCTCTTTTCAGTAAAACTATTAAACCTACAGCTTCATAAATGTATCACAGGGAAAATTACCTCCTCTAAAGAGCTAGTTATCTAAAAGGCGTGAGTGATAGAAGGCAAAAACATAATACATTTGTCACTCCCATTAGCATTATTAGTGCTAATAAGAAAGTACATGAACAAGAACATACACCTCTTAATTTGAATGTGTTACAAATAAAGACTAGATTAGTCACAGCTACTCAGATGAAATTTTAGCACTTAACATTGAAATACTACATGAAGCAATGCTTATGGTGGTTTTGCAGCACAATTGCAGCTATTTAATTACAGTTTTCAAACCATTTAACACCTCTAGGCACACAGAAGCTAGAGGTGCATGCATGTGTGTTAGACAGCTCAAGATTTGAGGTATAACTCAATTATCTGGCATCCCTGGGAAATAAAATGTTCAATTTAAGTGAATTTTCTATATAACTGAGGCTTATCCCTTCATGCACCCTAAATCCCTGATTAAATCTGTGGCCATCTGTAAGGGAAATCTTTCCTTAGAGTAGTTCATTCCCTGAATCCTTATAGGCAAGCAGATAAAATGTGGTGTTTATGGTTTTTTTTTTTTGTTCTATGGATGAGTCAAGACCATCATTAGAAATATTCATCACTCAAGCACTTTGATAGTTTCTACTTTTTAGATTTTGTCTCTTCTT
The DNA here is from genome assembly GCF_000956105.1 of Propithecus coquereli. Taxonomy (NCBI): domain Eukaryota; kingdom Metazoa; phylum Chordata; class Mammalia; order Primates; family Indriidae; genus Propithecus; species Propithecus coquereli. Next base: position 243,454 of record NW_012149008.1, read on the forward strand.
TCAATGTCAGGCATTTAGTAGTCATTCCTCCCACAATTGCTGTGATAGCTTCTAACAGTCACCACCTTCATTATTCACCTCAGTCTAAGAGTTTGTTACATTGACTGCGGGAAAACAAGTGAACTTGTTAAGAATACATATTCGACAGGTGTCAGTAAGGCTAGGCATGGGGGCATATGGTGAAAAGCACATGGCTTTACTGAATAGGTTTTATTATGATCAGAAATGGATGAGCTAAGGCATTGTTCCATCTGCACCATCAGTTTCCATTTTTAGTGGAAGAGAGCAGAGTTATTAGACCCCGGGCTCTTAGACCCCAGACTCTGCATCCAAGATTCAAGTTCCTCTATAACCAAAGAAGCCACTTTCTCAATAGCCAATGTCCTCTCAAAATACTGTGAAAACGATGCTTCCCAACCTTATATGTGCCTTATTCTGAGGCAAGGCCTGTTTTTATCCATTATTACACATGATTCTACCTGCTAAAGTCTTATGATCTGTGTATTCAAATGTAACAAAAAGGTCATGGTAGGGAAGCAGTTCTTCGCATTCTCTCCTCAAATTTGTGACCTTATTCAATGTTAGAAGTAGCTAAAGCAACTACTCGTGACAACGGTTCTTGGATTCACTGTCATCCTTGAAGACAGTACTTACCACAAGGCATTTGATTTCTTACAGCTTCACGCAAAGCTAGTTCCCTGCAAGGCTACAGTTACTGCCTGGCATCCACATCTACACTGCATTCCCGAGGCCACCCACCCTCAGCTCTGCCACACTGGGGCTCTCCCTGCTTCCCACTTCAGCTCACAACAATGGCTTTCCTGTTCATCTCAAAACATTCCCACTAAGACCATCAGACACCCACCATAACAGCCAGCTCCTAGTCTGCAGGACCACAAGGCTCTGCTCCACCACGTGGATTTGTAACCTGAGATTCTGTCTCTTCAATCACAACCTCCTTAATTTCCTATCTTTCTATCCTCCTTAACAGTGTCTAATACTCAAACCCTCCACATTTACGGATCAATTGCGCACTTCCTGGTGATAATGGGTTCCTCACATTGCTGGAGACACCAAAAATTAGGAAAGTGATGCTGTTCTTTTTAATACCATCACCTCCCCTGCTTCTCCAACGGCTCCCTCTGCCAGAACCCTGCAACAGCTGGGTGATCAGACGGGGCCGCTTCCAAAAAACACAGGACAGGGTGGGAGTTCACCCACAACAGCTCTTGGCTTCTGACGTCCAACTGTGCAATTTCTCTGGAGATTTGCCAGTCCTTGATAACAGTGTCAAAAATAAGCATAGCGATAGGAATTTAATACAAGCATAATAACCACAGTTTAAAAAGAACTTTCATATATCTTATCTCTTCAAATTCTCAAAACAATCCTTTGAAGTAAGTACCTACGCTCATTTAAAAGATGAGAAAACTGAGATACAGAAAGACTGGACTGTGCCCAAAGGAATATATTCAGTGAGCAGCAGAGCTAGAAAGCAAATCATTGTAAGTCATGTGACTTCCTAAAGTGACCTCACTGGATCCCTATAAAATTCTAGGACAACATTCATTAACTGGAAATATTCAAGAGACACACACTTCTTTCTAAGGAAGAAGAAAGTGAGAGAAGGAAGAGGCAGAAAGTAACACAGGCAGGAGAAAAGGGGAATACTATTATATTCATTAGAAAAACTCTCTACAGTCACTAGTTTATCATCCTTGATACAGACAAGAACAAGGGTTGATATAAATTATTTATGATGTGTAGCAGTTTAATGGAGTATAAAATAGATTCCTTTTTTCATAGTTAGTAAAAGTTGCGGAGTTCTTAAATGTTGTCATATCCAGACTGAGCATGTATTCTACCCATCCAGACTTTTGACAGAAGCATCAATTTTCTAAATTGTTCTCTAACAACTACAAGTTAAGAAAGAAAGAAAATTACTCACAGTGTTAATAATTGCAATTCTCTAAAGATTCTAAAGAACCCACTGTAATTTCACATTATTGAATCCTGTGGTTTTATACATTGGAAGATTTTTCAGACAGTTTCTCCTGTATGTTTTTACGTTAAAAGAAGATACCTATATTAAATACATTAAAGAGCTAAAATGATATGATGGGATCTAGACTGGAATTATAGACATAAAGATGCTGTATGACAACATTAGTGAAACACAAAGAAAGAAAAATATATGACACAAATGCCCTCTGAAAATCAAACAAGTAATTCTCTTTCTTCATAATGAAACCGGGAAAAATTAGCTACATGAAGTTCGCATGTGAACAAACTAATTGTTTATTAATAGCAAAATACACATGTCGTGTGAGTCTACCACTAGGTATCTGGTTGGCTACGAGGGGTCTCCACCGGTTATAAAACATCCAAACATGCACAAGCAATAAAGGGTTTGGTTGCAAATAGAGAAAGGGACCCAAGCAAGCAATGAGAGAAGAAAAGAGAAAGGGTAAGAAATGCATGAATAGATTCTTTAATGAATAAACTACCTAGTATATCTAAATAATAGAAGCACAAAAATTTCAATTTATACATACATGCCAGATACTGCATAAAGGTTATTTCAATGCACAAAGAATACCAAGGGACTCGAGTATTAAAATGCTTAATGAAATGAGACTAATGTTCATTCTGAAGAATAGATAAATCACACTAGCAAAGAAATTTGAAAATTAACGGTCATGACTAGGGAATTGCCTTTACAAATATTTTTTAAAAGTATAAATCTAAAATAATTAATAGTGTAGGATTGGCTCAAGAATTAGTAAATATACCAACTGAACAGCATTCTAAGATCAGAAAGAGCCTTAATTCTACATTAGAACTTGATACAAAATAACCAAGACAACTCTAAGGAGAATAAATTATTTATTCAAAAAACTAATATTGGCAAAACTGTCTGGAAAAACCTGGTGAGATACCATATGCCAAAATAAACAAAAGATTGAATAAAAATTTCATTGGTAAAAAACTGAAAACAAAAGTAGAAATAAAACAGTGACTATTTAAATAAATCTTAAAGGGAGACAAACCCTTCTAAGCATTACTATGAAATTACTATGAAAGAGTGATAGATTTGACTGTCTAAAAATTAAAACATAGGGAGCTCTTATAAGAAATATTTTAAAACAATACCGGAAAGTGAAAAAAGGTTATGAATGAGCAATTCAGTTCAGCCATGTGTGTCTGTCAATGTCTCTCATTTACTCTCTAACAGATAAAAATAAGATCTGCATTTTCCAATTGATAAATAATAACAAAAATTGTAATACCCAATGCCGATAAGTGATAACTGGATAAGGAGGCAGGCATATTCACATATTGATGGTAAAGATACAAATTGATACAAACTTTCTGGAGAGAAAAGTGTATGTGTGTGTGCGTGTAGAGAAAGAAAACATTAAAATATACCCTTTCACCCAACAAATTGCTTCTAGAAATTTATCAAAAAACAGAAAATAAGCCATGGATGTCAACTAAGATTTAGCCAAGAAGATAATCTTCTTCTTAGCATTATTGGTAATATTGAAAAAAAACAGAAATACCACAACATCCAAAAATAGGGAAATGGTCAAATATCCAAGCTATCCGTAAAATGAATGCCACAGAAGAACATTAATAATATGAAAAAATATTCACAATTGCAATAAAAAATATTTTCAAAATGTAGTACAGTATGAGCCCAAATTTGTACCTCCTCCACCCTATCCAAATATTCCCCAAAGAGTATTTATGCCTGCTAAAACCAGGAATCATATACAATAAAATATTAATAATAACCATCAGGAGCAGGATTATGAATGCTCTATTTTTTGAAATCTCCTGGTAAAATTTTTCTACAATAAACATTCACTTTTGTTTTTTATAACTGTCAATATGGTCCATAATTGTCATTCTAAAACGGAAGCCTCCTCTAAACTTTCTTTGCTCTCCTTCCTTATCAGTAAAGAGTGTTTTCATTTACTTTATAGCCAGTCACTGTAACTGAATTCTCTTAGCTTGTGAAAGTTTGGCAGCTGACTTCCTTGGTTTTCCAGGTACACAATCCTCAAATAATGAAAAATTTACTTCCTTTTTTCAATATTTCCCTTTTTATTCTCTTATCTAATAGCATTGGTTAGTGCCTACAGAACAACATAAAAAATAGACATCCTAGTCTGTTCCTGATGTTGATATTGTTTTTCCCAGAAGCCCCATGTACGTTCCTGATGTTAATGGGAATATTTCTTTTAAAATTGTCATTAAGATTCATGAAGGCTTCCTCGGTTTTAATTTTTTACAAATCAACTTTTAAAAGGGTTCATCTTAAGCCAGCTACCTAACACTAAAAGCATTAATTAAATAAACGCCAAAATGTAAAAATGTCATGAAATAATACTCTTTGAATAAGGCACGGTATTCCAGAACTCTATTTTTGTGGTCAATAAATATAACATAATAGCTGGGATGTTTCTAATATTGGGTGTATATTTACACAAACACTTGCACATGTATGTGCCAACGGGGCTGCTAAGCACCAAAATGAATTCCTATTCTCTAAGTTAAAATAATTTATATGTGATTAAATGAACCCAAACGTCTTTACTTTAAAAGTAACATAATAGGAAGCATAAGAATGGGTAAGACTAAAAGAATGGTTTAAAGAAAAGATATGCAAGAGCAAGCTGGAAGGGCAACACTACTACGAAGAGTAAGCAATAATTTGTATAACACTCGAAACCCAACTTGCTTTAAGCAAAGTTTGTATTAAAAGAACTTTCAAAAAGAAAAACTAAGACACTTAGATAAATAGTGAAGCTCAATTAAAATGCAGGCTATCGAAACTACGTACACAAAAAATACTCACAAATTTTCTGAATTTGAAAAAAAAATGGTATAATGTGCTTTATTCTTCCTGTAAAATTGTTCAATACAATCTACATAAACACTAGTTAGCAATTATAAACATTAGAAATTCTATGAGACATAATCTTCAGGGCAAATTTACAAAGGTCAGATAAACATTTTTTACTGAAGATGATAAACAGAACCATCTGTATGCACACACTGTCCAAATATCCATTTAACAATTATAAACTGGATAAAAACTAGACACATTATTATTACATCAAACATAAAAAAACATGCTGATGATTACTATATTTAGCTTTGATAAGATATGCTCAGTTAACCAGTAGGAAGTAATTCAATTTGACTAAAATTTTAGTTGATCTTTATATATGCATATATATTTCTTTATATTTCCTGAATAAGCCAAAGCTCTTTTGGATCCTGAATATTTTTCAAGAGTGCAGAGTAACAAGACCACACTGTTGTTTTAGAGGAAAGTTTAGAAATGAAAGGTGTCTGTTTCCCAGCAGCGACTAGGGGGACCCCTCACTACCTTGTTTCTGTAACTAAGCAAAGTTCATTTTAGGGAAACAAATGCTCAAAGACCCCCAGAACAATCCAAAGACACGAGGTTGAAAAACAGCAACTGAAGAATATAAAATTCCAGACTATGAAAATCTCCCTCGATTGTGTCTTAGCACTGGGACAGAGGGGTTTTGTCATGAGGCTGCTAAGCCTGTAACTGCTGTGTTGCTGCTGTTTTACATTTTTCATTGCAAACAAACTGCAAAAATGAACATTTTCTGTGCCCTTCCCGTCGGAACACGCCCTCATGTCCCCAGTGCATCTGAAAATGCAAAATTGGGAAATACTGAGTTACACAATTCAGTGTTCATAAGGTAAAAGCGAAGTAATTGCTCTAGAGAAATACAACTTGTCCACGTGGGATGCACGTCCCACCCCTGAACCCAGTCACCCTGTAGGGAGTAGGAGGGACAGGTGCCCGGGACAGCCCAGGAAGTCGTTCTGTGGAGGATGCACGTCCCCAGCAGGACGACCCTTGCTGGACGCACCTGGACCGGG
>NW_012149008.1:249434-276483 GCF_000956105.1 Propithecus coquereli
TATGATTTCTAATCGCAAAGGAGTTGTCAAGAAACATACATATATATATGTATACACACACACACACACACACACACACACACACATATTGTGGAAGAGAACAGTAAGAAATTCAAGATTATTTCAATATCTTTGAAATGTACCTGATTTGGTGAAAATAAGCACCAAACAGTTCCTGGCACATTGCAGACATTCAATAAAAATTTATTCAATAAAAATCGGCCAGTTGTAGACTACTAGGGCTGAAACATTACTGAGAGGTCTTCTGTGGCCTTGCTCAGTTTGGTTAAGAGGCTGAGGTGAAACTGGACTATTACGTCATTCAGGACTTCATTCAACTGCAAGTGGCAAACATTGTATCTTTTATTGTTACAGGTCACTAAAAGTTAACTCCAAAAATTTCTAGCCAAAAGTGACTAGTCTCATATTCCAATTTTATAAAAATGTATTCTAATTTTTAAATTGGAACATAAATACATTCCAATTTATAATGTTATAAATATAGAGTAAAAATTGGTATACATCAGACTGAATTCCAAAGTGACAGGATTCTTTTTTTTTTTTTGTGATAGGATTCTATTTTTATACAAACTTGTATCTCTATTACTAAAGTTATATAGCCTGATACATATGGTATTTTATCAGATGAATGGATGAATGAATAAATGAGCAAATTACATTTTAATGTGTTTAGATAATGCTTTTAATGAGAAGAAATATCTAAATTTTATATTATTTTCTTTTATTGTTGTTTAATGTTCAATCCATGGTAACTTTTATACCATCCTGAAATGTCTGCCAAGGCACTGAGCTTTACCAGTTGTCTGTTCTACCAGAACATGTACATGAATCACCATTCTTCTTTGCTAAACAGGCATAAACTTTTCCTTATTCTCAAGACATGAACTAATGAGTACTTATTCATAAGGCAGACCACTCTAAAATACTAGGAAATCTAATGAAGATTGTTGCTCTTTATGTAAAGTAAACATGCTTTTTAAAAGTAGACAAAAAGATATCCTAATAAAATAACTTTCTTATATATGCCTAATCACTACTGTTAATGCTTTCGATTTATTATGTATTATCATAGCGGAAGGCATAATTTTATTAAACAAAAATTGAATAAAATAAACCATGTAGCACAAATAACCAGAAACAAAAGGTACTTTATCTCAATATCTAAGCATACCTATTTGGCTTTTGTACTAATTTCTTTTCCTTCTTTCCTTCCTCCCTTCCCTCCCTCCCTTCCTCCCTTCCTTCCTTTTTTCCTTCCTTCCTTCCTTCGGAAACTCAATAGCATTTTCACTTTCAGTGGGAAGAAAGAAAAAAAAAACTCAGTTGGCCGATAAGCATGTAAAATAAAATTTCTGAAGTTTGTAAAATAAAGGTTTTTTTTCTTTCTTCCCACTGCATGTGTGAAGTTTTAAAAGAAAGTGAAGATGCTATTGAGTTTTCTTAAAAACATGAGATGCCATGCAAGTTCAAAAGAAATACAGAAATGAGAACCTCAGACTTTTAAGTTTAAAATTCTCTTTAAATAAATATGATTAAGTTTTACATACAACAGATATTGAAAGACTCAAATGTTTACTGTACCTGCTGAATACCTCAATTCATTTTTGCAAGTTATACTTTTGAAGCAATATAAGTTGATGATGGCATTAAATATAACATTTGATAATGTTACATCTTTGCATTTGATAATATAAATCTACATGATGACTATGTGGAAAATAAGCATTAAAACCTTACTGCCAATTTGCAAATGTTATACTCCAAAAGAAAAAAAACCTAGCAAGTAGCCAATTTATATAATTAAACATTGAGTGAAACTTGATTTCCTCCTCCGTTGTCACTTTAATTACTATATTTCAAATAAGATATACAGATATCATTAAAAACTCCAAAAGGATTATCATTAAGTTTGACAATGATCCCACAGGCAGTCACAAGACACAGCCATTGGGGGAAAAAAGTAGTAAGCAAAAAAAAAAAAAAAAAAAAGAACAAATAATGCACAAAACTTGTAATGTCATTATCAAATAAGACTAGTTTTTTTTTTTAACAAACATGAACATTAAACTGAGATTTCCTGTTTTGGAACCTCCTTCTTAGTCTTCCAAAAACTTTGGAAAAGTGGCCTCATTATTTTATGGTCACTCCTCATAATCTAACTGAAAATGTTACTACAGTTTTATTACCCACCAGCCTTGACTCCAAACAACTTCAGGCTGTTCCCCAAAATCAAATCTATTCTCAGTTGATGAAGATTTATCACCTTGGAGGATATTCAGAGACATGTGACTTTTAAGGCAATTCTTGAAAGAAAGAAAAGACAGAAGGGAGGTGAAAGAAAGTAAGTTAGGAGGGAGGGATTGAAACTCTGACAAATGGCAGCTCTAGCAAAAAAAATATAACAGCTTCCCAAGGAGATCCCTTTGGCAGAAAGAACACATAATGCGTGATTTTGGTTTATTTTTAAACAATTCTCATTAAATTACCGTCATAGTTCTGCAGGCATGAATCGGTTGACACTAGAGCCTCTTTTGTGTGTTTATATGACCAACAATGATACCCAAATTCAACAGGAAAAATTTTCAATGAAAAAATCAACCACTAACGTTCAAATAACACGTGTTTACTTAACATAATATAGAAATGGCTTTTCCAGTTTAAGATATTTCTTCCTCCATTATACAACTGACAATTGACTTTTTCACAGCCAAAACTTTAAAATGGCAAAACAGATTTTGAAGACATTTTCTGTAATTAAAAACGGCTGCTTAGATGCTGAGGGGGAATTTCTCAAGGATAATGTTGCTTTTCACTTTTCTCTTGAAAGATTCAAATGAAAGAGAAATGTGTTGAAATCAAGTAATTAGAATTCCATTTGGTCCGTCATCCCTTTTCAAAATTTATTTAAAGACTCTAAATTTTACTGACAACTCTTTAGCACCACAGTATCTAGGAAAATAATAGTATTTGGTGTTTTCAAATGAATATATATAATCAAAAAGTCAGTATGATTTCTAATCGCAAAGGAGTTGTCAAGAAATGTTAAATATCTAAATATTTTTTAAAACTGGCTTTGCATCAGAGCGAACGAATATCATTTTTGAAGATCATATAGCTGTGGCACAAATTAACTCCTCAAAATATCCATCTTACCCTTATAATAGGACCTCTGGATTTTCAGCAGGGCCCACAAAAATCATCCCAGAAAAACAAAAAATGATATTTCCTGTCTTTCCTTGATGCTGGATATGTACAAGTATGTACAGGTACAAGTTCTGACCAACAGAGTAGAAGAAAAGTGATACATGCATCTCCCAGGATTTGTCCTAACCCCCTATGTCCCCTCACCCCCACTCCATCCTGTTGCCTGAACAAGGACATGATCCTGAGCTTTCCTGGACCTTGTGGATGAGGACTAAACATAAACACATACATACTAATAAAAATCACATAACTCATGGTTTTAAATTAAAGTTTAAAATCCTGAGTTCCATCCTCTAATGAGCCTATATTTATTTGCTTAAGTAGCATGACCGTAATTGTTTCAGGGTGCAAAAACATAGGAGATGTCCTTCAGAAATGGAAAATACCTTTCCCCGATTCAGTGAATAGATTCTAAATTTTAACTCCAACAATTTTAAAAAATAATGTATATGACGATGAATAAATGATCTCATATAGTGTCAACATTTCAAACAAATAGGAAAAACCAATATTCATACCCTAGAGTTAAGAAAATACATCTTAAGACTTTTGAAAATCATATTATTTCCTTCCCAAGCATGAAGAAAAATAAAGAAAAAAAATACTATCTCTCCAAAAAGGTGTTAGGAAAGGCTATAATACCATTTTGGAATAAGCACAGAATGGCTAAAACAACATTAGATGGAAAGGGTTAAAAAAACAGACACAAGTCAGAAGCTCTGACCCTTCCAACTATCACCTGTATCAACTTGACCATATCAGCTTTCCTCTTGGAGAGTCTCAATTTTGTTTAGGAATATAGGGTACTATGTACCCTGCCCCCTTAATAATCTTGTTGTTTCATGTATATATATGAAAATATATATATATAAATAGATCTTTAAAAAGAGCATCCTTTACAAATATAAGGAACTAATATTCAAATAGCTATGTAATAAATTTTTATTAATACATGATAAAAGTACATATCGGTTTGCACGTGTAAAAAGAAGTCACTTTGCTTTTTTAAACATATGTCATAGTAAATACATTCATCTTTAAAAATCTAATGAAGATCTTCTCTTACCTAACCTTGACATTTTAGGAAAAAGATATAGCTTAATTTGCTTCTTTAAAGATTGCCCCCTCACAACTAAATAAATAAGCCTAATATTTACCAGTATTATATAAAAACGGCATATGCCCTACCAAACATTTTTCATCTTCTAAGATGAAAATCACATTGATTCCATGATTGATCATTAAGCAGAGTGTGAAAGACAGCCGATGGGCAGCCAGAACAGACCAGGAGAAGGCTGATTATGCAGTTATGAGTGCTGAGAAACACAGCAATTTTTTAAAATTAGTTTTTTTATTTTTTAAAAAAAAGGTTTTTTTTAATTAACTATCTTAGAATGCCTGAAAAAATAATTCTCAGATAGTACATTAGATGCTGTCAGTTGTGTCATACTCTATAGTATGTTGCTATGTGGTTTCTTGATTTTATCAAAATTACATCTGAGGCAATGAAAACCATTTGTCTATATTTAAAATTTCTCATCTCTAGAACTCAATATTTTTCCTTGATGCATTCTAAATGCCCTAGTAGAAATTATTTTGAAAAGAAACCATTAAAGGTATGCTAATGACTCTGAACTGTGGCAGATGCTGTGGAAACAGGCCTGTTGGCTGAGGCACAGTGCCATTAACTATCTATCATAAAGTACTCGGGACTTGCTCATTTATTACTGCTGCGTTGCTCAAGGGGAGAGAAAAACAGCAAGAGTTTCTCTTTCTAAGGCAAAAATCATAAGCCACTCACTTATTCTAATGTCATGATCCCCACTGTTTATCTGCATGATAATTAGGAAAATCAGAAGTAGTGAGATATTGTTTTAAGAACGTGATTGGAATTAAACTGTGGAAAAGGCAAAGGAGGGAGCTCCACACACCAACTGGTAGGTCCCCAGCACTAGATACTATCTGTAGGCGCAAGTAGTCCTAGCTTCTAGGGATGAAACAAGAGGTAGAATTCCTAGCCTTTCGGGGACCCAGATTCAGGAGAAGGAAGGATTTAGAAAGAAGCAATAGAAACACATCATTACTCTGAGAATTTTCTTTCCACAACCTGTTAGCAATATTTGTTGATCACCCATTTCGATGAGGTGCCCTGATCCAGTCACGGTGGAAAATACACATATAATCATGTGCCACATAACTGCGCTCCAGTCAATAATGGACCACATATATGACGGTGGTCGTACATGGTTATACCATATAGCCTAGGTATGTAGTGGGATATACCATCTAGGTTTGTCTAAGTACACTCTATGATGCTCACGCAATGATAAAATCATACCTAGTGACGCATTTCTGAGAACATATCCCTGTTGTTAAGCAACACATGACTGTATATCGAGAAACAGATAACAAAAATGTATATCAAGAAATACAGAATTGCACTTTTATAAAGTACTTCCCTATACATGAGCTCATTTGATCCTACCAAGAAAGCTATAAGGAAAATACCATCTCGATTTTAGAAGAAAGGAAACTGAAGCTCAGGTAAGTGAGGTGACTAGCTAAATATCACAAGTTCATGAGCTGAAGTGCCCACGAATCAGGTCTTCTGTCTCTAAAGCCAATGCTCTCTTCTCTAAGATCGAGTAAGAAGAAAGTGACGTTAATAGAGAGGGACAAGAGGAAAGATGAATGAGGATATTTTCCTAACAAAAATATGAATAACAAGACTGCTATATAACATGCTTTACATGGATTTTATAATCAAACAACACGGAGGAAGTTTGAAACTGTATATGGGCACCGAGGCCTTGGTACCAACAAATGGGCTTGCTAGGCTAACACCAAAACCATCCAGGCCACTGGGTTACCAACCAGCAGCAAGAGGAGGGTGATACTTTGCCTACCTCATGCCCTCAATCAGTTATTCACATCGAGGGTTAAGCATCGGAATGGTGTATTTTAAAAAGACACATTCCCAGGTCCCACCCTATAAGTCTGAGTCCACTGAGGCATTTGTACTTTATAATAGCTTGACAGGGGACTCTAATGACCAGCAGACTTAGGAACCTCCATCCTAGAATTGCATAGCACTTTCTTTTGTACCTGCATCCACAATTGATGGAGAAAATGAGTTTGGCACAAAATTCACAACTTTAAAAGTTGGCTATAGGTTTTACAAGAGCAAGTGAAGGACAGGAAGTGTAACAAAGAATTAAATAGTAAACAATCCTGTCTAGGAAGGTAATATCAAGCCTAAGGGATTTTTAACTACAGAAAGGAAATCACTCACGCCAGCCCTGAATGGAGAGATGAGAAGTTCACTTTCATAGCAAATACAACAAACTTAAGCCATACAGAGTTTGCTGATCACAGGTGTCTGACAGAAAGTGTTAAAATATCCAGGCTCAAAAAGTTTGTACTAACAATTTGCCTTTGGAGTCCAAATTATAGACTGCAGTAAAACCAAATGCTCATTACCCACAGAAGGATTTTAAGTGCTCACCTTTTCAATGGGAGTTGGCCCCAAGGCACTAAAGAATAATGACAATAAGGGAGGCAGCAGTAAAATACCGCACCTTTAGAAAGACCTTTGAAGTGTTCTAAAGAGGTCGCCTACTGCCGCCTATGAAGTAGAAGTCAATGTATCCATTATTTACTTATTTTAGAACCATGAGGTAATAAACTCAATATTATATTCAATACTTCACTTCATTATTCCAATAGCTGCCTACTCTGGCCAGTGAAAAGGACTGTTTAAATGGCAAGTCCTTCATTTATATGTAAAAGTCCATGAACTAATGTCATCTAGACTCTTCATCAAGGAGATTCTTTATTGACACATAGTCTATAAAAAGAATCTTATAGAGTCCTCTACTCTACATAATTCCCAGTGGCCTTACTAAGTGATTATAACCTTCTCCAATACTATGAGTTTAATATATTGCCAGGAGGTATTCAGATGTAGTGGAGACGCTAAGGAACAGGTCACTTGCCTACCTCCTGCCTGCCTCAGGGGAGGCTCCACTCCTTACCCCCACTAGGCTCCACTTAGATGGATCGCCCAGGAACCACAGCTCCACCACCTTTCAGACTGTCCTGAAGGTCTTCCTGACTTGACGTTCTACCTAAAAGAACAGATCTGACATTTGGCAGACCAAACGGAGCCCAGCATGAGACCGAATTGCCATTATACCAAGACTGGACTATAGGACAACCCAAAGTAGCCACTCCACAGCTGAGTCTCCCAGCCCCCTCTCTGCCTATTCACACTGATTTTCTTCTCTGCCAGGTATCCTGGAGGCCCCAGCAGGCTTGCTCAACTTATGACATCTGTGGTGAATAGCATCAATTCCATTCAGTAAGCATGAGCTCCCACCGGGTGTAATTCCCAGTACGGAAATGCAACTATAAATAACTTCCTCCTCTCCCACCCCAACAATGGAAGTCACATTCTAAATTGAGAGATGAATACATACTTGACCGGACTATATTTCACTCAAACAGGGAGTAAAGGTCATAAATAGAGTGACCGAATGTCCAGGTTTGCCTGGAACATCCCAGTTTATGTATGTTGTCCCAACATAATTAATAGTGCCTCCTTTAACTTTTCCACTTTGGATGATAAATTATGGGGTCAACCTAGTCATAAAAGAGTTCCAAACAAAGGGTTTTGGAAACATGGAGAAGACTGTGGTCATTTCTGTGTTAGGAAATCAGCGAGGTTTTACAAAGGAGGAGATATTTATGCTGTGCTGGGAAATGAAAGGCAAAATTTAAATGAGAGGGCTGAGAGGTGGGATAGAAAAGCAGCAGACAGTCTAGGCCGAGGGACCAGCTGGCTGCTCCTGCTGCACTCGGGAGTTCATCTTTGTAAATGGTGGTGTATATTACAACCACTCAAAGCTTCTTGTGAGTATATACTATGCTCCATCTTGTGCCCCCCACCTCCTGACACAGCACCTGACACAGAGGAGGGACACAGAACCCCTGGGCTGCTATTCTACTCAATGAATAGGGACATGGCAACATTCTGTCACCTATGTTCTGCTACACAGCTCTGCTGTTTCAAGAGGAAGATTACAGCCGTGACACTAGCATGCATTGTTGGCCTAACGGTTTAAGAGAACATGCCAGAGCTGGTAAGAATCTACCTCCTTTGTGGAGATGGGCTCAGGGCTTATCGTGAGGCAATCATCTAGAGACAGATTTTGGATAAGTGGTTGAGAGGGAAGGCAAGTGACAATGCCAACACGGTGCCACCACAGCCCTCACCTGTGCTGTCTTCAGCATCTCAACCAAAAAAAAAAAGGACTGTGCAATGTTCAGAGACAAGGGGGGCCCACAGCTATAGGCCCAACTGCTCAGAGGGTACAACTCCCAACATTCCACAAAATCCTGCCCAGAAAAGCCACCAGGGCAGCAGCAGTCTCAATGAGGGGCTGAGTAAAGCAGAAATTTCCACTCTGTATGCAGTAAACTTCCCTCTCCATCTGCCTGCTCCTCTGGACTTCTATGCAGCTCGCCCGGACTGAGGCCCAAGTTGACCTTGTTCAGATAAAGCACAACTTTGATCACAGATCACCTGCAACTCAGTTCCATGCCCTTTAATCTCCACAAAATTCCTCTAGAATGGAAGTCACACAGTGTACTAAAGAGATGGCTTCCCTCTCTATAGCAAAAACATCAAGGAATTGCAAAGCAGGACACCATCAAAAATGGTAACTGCAACTGAGGAAGAGTCAACAAAGGCCCTTCTCTAACTGGGTCTCTGGACCAAGCCCAGCTAAGTCATAAGGTCTCAAACTATCACACTGTATGCACATAACCAACAACTTCAGACAGATAACCAACTTCTTCAGGCTCTTTCCCTCAGTGTGTGCCGGAGGTGGGGGGGCATTCTTCAGGAAACTACTGTCCTCCCCCACCTATGCAAAAAAGACCCACAAGTATGGTTATGAACAAAGTAAATACTTCCACATCCTATAGCCACTGGTGTACATATTGCCTAGCTTTCTACAAAGTCATTCAGAATGCAGGGCAAAAAAGTACTTCTTAGTTTTTTCATCTAGAAAGTGGAGACAATTGCTGACATAGTTAATTTAATGTGCCAACTTGGCTAGACTACAGTACCCAGGTGTTTGGTCAAAACAACAGTCTAGATGTTGCTATACAGGTTTTGTTTCTTGGACGTGATTAACATTTAAATCAGCAGACGTTGAGTAAGACAGGTTACCCTCCACAAGGTGGATGGGTCTGTTAAAGACGGCAAGGCAGACTTTATTCAGGGGTGGCGTGGCGATGGGTAATATGGACTGCTGCAATGGGGCCTTGCACTGGGGGAGAGAAACTGGACTCAACTTTGACTCTGATAAGGACAAGTGGGGATTTATAGCCTAGGAGCAGGGTGGGGGTCAGTGCATGGAAAATTGTTAAGGGGAAACATCAAGCATAAAGAGTTTCTGGCTAAACCAACCTGACAGGATTATTGCTGGAGGCAGGCCAGGGTGATAAGATATCCAGGGTGGTCAGATATCAAAGGTAGAGGATTTTCCCTAAACTAACTTAGCAGGATTCTTGCTCAAACTGGATTCTACAAGAACAGAGAGGGAAACCCAAGGTTGGCCTAGTCAGAAAGGACTCTGGGGAGCCTCACTAAAGTTTTGTTCAAAGGAGAGTCTTTGTTAGGCTTCATCCAACCAGTTGAAGTCCTTTAGAGAAGAAGACTGTGAGGTCCCCTAAGGAGGAAGGAATTCTGCCCCCAGACTGCATTACTACTCAAGACTGCAGCATCAATGCTTCCCTGGATCTGAAGCCTGTCAGCCTGCCCTGAAGATTTCAGACTCGACAGCCCCTACAATCATATAAGCCAATTCCTTAAAATCAATCAACCAATCAATCAATCTCTCTGTGATCCCTACACACACACTCCCTATTGGTTCTTTTTCTCTGGAGAACCCTGAAATAATACAAACTTATCTAATATAAAGCTCATGTATTTATATGGTGTTGTACAGTTTTAAAGAACACTTTCAAAAACATTCTCTTCTGATTCAATGTCAAAACTGTTTCAAATGAAATATAAAAGTGACCTGAATAATTATAAAGCACTCTATAGGTGCAGAATGGCATAAAACAATGATAAATTGAATTAGAGCATTAAATACCAAGTTAATTATTTTTATTACCTGACGGTTTAATCCTCTACTACCCCATTCTCCCTAATCCCTACGTATTTCAGGCATCAGCATCAAGCACGGTATGTAACAATTCCTCCTACTACAACGTAAGCTCTGTTAGGGCAAGGATTTTTTAATAACATATATTTTGACATGTCTTCCAGCATGTAGTAGACCACAGTAACTGGCACATGGTAGGCCCTAAATAAATAATTGTTGAATGAATGAAAGGATATACATACACAAACACACATAAATAAAAAGAAAAAGGGAAAAAAAGACCACTCTTGCTAAATTAATGGGCATTGGTTATGGTAGGCAAGCCACGTTATTAAAAGTATAAGAGCTTTATCATAACTTCACATAAGTATAATATAATGTCATTATAATCATAGAATCAAGTCTGTCAATGATCATCATTCTTTGTATTCAGTGACCATATTTCCACCTCTTTGTTTCAAGGTAACAACAAAGAGAGGCTGGAGACATTTACTATCTCAGTCATCATAACAGTGGCCTTGAAGATAAATGATAAATAGTAGGGGCCTTTTCCCCATCATTTAAGAGTGATTATGGCATAAGGCACTAGCTTCATTGTCTAGAAAGTTATGACATTAATCTTTGCACAGCCACTTAAGGCTCTCAGGTGAGCAGGTGGGTAAACAGTAGAAAGGACCACTGAGAAAACTACAGCATACTAGGAGAGGCAGAGAATAGGAGGTGCATTACACAAAAACAAACATACATCTGCACAGCTCTGCTGAAGAGCTACTATCCCAAATGCTCTCTGTGTGCCTGGCTTACCCCACAGCAGGGGCTTCTCCACCTTCGGTAGACCTGCTAGTCCCAAGCCAGCCCAAACATATAGAATGTTCCCCGGCCTTCTTGTTCTCTGGCCAGCAATCGTTATAGCCTCTCTGGAAACTGCCACAAGGAAGATTGAAAAACGCTGCAGATAGGAAGCACAGAGATTTGAGTGCTAGTCCTGGCTCTATCACTTTATTCCTAAGAACCCTGGGCCTCCCTCTTCATAAATGAGAGGACATTAGATAGGGTGATTTCTAGGACCTCAAGTTCTAACAAGAAGTATGGTGATTATGCAAGATGATTTGCCCCTATCTACTCCACGGCAAAACTGGCCTCCAAGAAAGGGGAAGAGAAGGAGCTAAGTAAGGCCCCAAACAACAAACCCTGGGCAAAGCTTAGAAATGGATATATCACTCCAATTTGGTGAGGGTCTCATGCCACTGGACACAACTCTGTGGGGCACACCCTTCTCAATTCCCTTTCAGTGAAGCTTTGAAAAAGAAAAGCCCACTTGGCACGTGGCATAAGGGCCACCTATCAAAAAGCCCTGGGTAAAGAATTACTTTGAGTGAACTTAGTATTGCACATTTTGTCAACAGGATCAGAAGTTTACAGACTTATGAGTCAACCAAAAAGCCAAATTACCACTTTAAAATAAGAATTACATCTGCCAAAAAAAGAGCAGGCATGTGGGACCTCCCGCCAAGCCACGCTCTTTCTGTAGACCAAGTATGTAGAAAGCCAAGTCATAATCAGAGAGTTACTTAGTAAGTTTTATGACACGAATGTGTGATGGTATGAGGCTGAGACAGCCTATTATAAACATCTCCACAAGAGGCAGACACCCACCAGAGCCAGAGAGTTGTTAGACCAGGGCAGGCGCGAAGGACACAACCATTGCTTGTCTTTCTCAATCTCTCCTTTCTTTCCGTATGTTTAACTCTTTTCTAAATAACAAGTAATGGCTGAAGATGTGTTTTGTTTTACTATGTAAGAATGTAAATTAATATTTATTCATTTCAGAGACTTGGGTAAACATGAAAAGCATTTTAAAAGTATAAGAAACAAATTAAAAAGAAAAAACAATCCTACTGTGAAACTTTCTGTCCCTGGAGATACACAGATATCAAAGAGTACTCTGATTTTTATCCTACTGAACATCACACTGTAAACATGTCCCATGATATTAAATAATGTTTTTAAAACTTTGTTTTAAAGACTGAAAAATAAAGACTGGCACATCCTTTCTTTAGGCACAGTAATATATTCGATCAGCAACAGGCAATTTTTGCTCTGCAGCCACTCAGTGTGTTTTGAGCTTTATCACAATGCCACTACTAGAGTAAGCATCCTACCACAGTCCATAAGCACAGACAAAACCTCCCAAAATAAAAGTGCTCTGCCCAGTTAGAACCTTTAGGCCTTCTAAAACCCCCACAGTGACAAGGTAGCAGTCTGACAAACACAGACATTATCATGTCTGGGAGAGGAGGAGGAGGGGGTATGTCCCTCTTCCCCAAATATCAATCAGCATGCTTTCTGTGTGTATCAATGGTGGTCTTGCCAAACTAAACACTTGAGTACTTATCCCCCTTAATTCTATCTTGAGAGAGACAGAAATAAGAATTTCAGGCCAAACAGGAAAGAGGGGGAGGCCATGCCAAATCAGGGAAAAGTACATTTTGGAGGAGGCATGACCTAGCAGTAGCATCAAATCACATCATCACTCCACCTCCATGCATAACCCAAATTAGGTTATGCTCACATGTCAGAAACTTTTTCAACCTTATATGTACTTCAGATTTGGAAAAAATGCCCCAAAGCCTTGTATCAAACTGAAAACGCTGTGAGAGCATTCTGCTAGTTGGTTCTGTCCTGTCTTCAGTGATGTGGGGACCATAATGTCTTTTGTATAGCTTCTCTAGGATGACAGATATTAACAGAAATGCATGGATGGATTTACAGGTGGCATGGATCAATTTCTAGTTATTTTACGATTATTGATTAGGGAACTCAAACAGGCTTTGCTACTTGCCAGACAAAAAGCTAAACAGCCCCCTTTCATAAATCTTGAGGAAAAAGCCAAAGAAAAATGTAAACTGATATATTCTGGAAACAGAGCATGCCAAGACAAGATTACAACCAGCTCAAAGCTGAGAATCAAGTAACAAATGTATCTCCAGAATAGAGCCTGAGAAACTTGCAGTCTTGGCAAGTCCTCTCACTCGCAGCAGCAACCTTTGTTGCAATCAGAATTGACAGAGACTTTTTCACTTCAAGTAAAAGATTTCTGTCAGGGTGAACATATTTTAATCCACGGCATGCATTTGTACCGTGTCATTTACAAGGACAAAACCTGACTACTTCAAGAGCCTGCTTTTGTTGTGTCACTCTACAGGCCCAGTGTACATGTTCCAAAGGAAAAAAAAAATTCAAAGAGAGGAGCAGGGAGAAGAGAGGACGCAGAAAGCAGTATTACAATATGCATGCAGAGCATATGTGTAGTTAGAGATGTATCTTGGAAATGGTGATCTACAAGATGGAGACACACAGTTAAAATATGCTGCACTCTAAAGGAGGATGTTATTTAGAATTTGTTCTTTTTGATGCCTTTAGGGTTGGAACTGAGCCAGTATCTTTATAATATATTGAGTTCTTCAAGGAGGTAAAAAATAATAAGTTTGAAGCACCAATACATTCTTCTGTCACCTGTGCATGACAGCAAAGACAGGAAACATTCTGAAGATGCCACTGTCCACATGTTGCAAATTTAACATGGGGCAAGGGGGTGGCAGGAAAGGAAGAACAATTATGACAGGAATAGGCAAGGCACATTAAAAATTAACAAACGACTTTTAATGAGTTGAAGAAATAAATGGAAAATAAAGGAAGCATTTGAAAAGATGAATCTTTGTTTGAGCTTAGAGGTAGCAAAAGGGTTTAGTGCAAAAAGGTGTGCAGCATGATGGTTTGATACACACATTGTAAAATGATTACCACAATCAAGTTATAACACATCTATCACCTCACATAGTTACCTTTGTATCTACTCCCTTAGCAAATCAATACAGCATTATTATTAATAACTATAGTCACAAAGCCCAGCCTCTGGCAACCACTGTTCTACTCTCTGCTTCTAGAAGTTTAACTTCTTTAGATTTCACACGTGAGAGAGATCATACAGTATTTGTCCTTCTGTCTGGCTTATATCACTTAGCATAATGTCCTTCAGGGTCACCTACGTTGTTGCAAATTTAGGGCACTTAATAGTTAAAGTAGACCAATTTCTATTTTAATTTGATTGTACACATTTTTAAATATCAACTTAAGTTTATTTTCCACAAAAACTTTGAGTTTTCATTCTAAACCAACAAACGCGTATTAAGGGAAAGATCCCATCCTCTTATTTCCAAGAAAAGGATCCCTCTTCTCATTTTGACACATTCAATATAGTGACTAGGAACATTTATACGTGTGCCTGTGACCACACCACCTCTACTAATCAGAATAAGTATTCAATAACAAAAATCCAATTTAACCAAGAAAATAGAGGCTTTCAACTTTAACTGTTTTTCTTTTTTAAAATGGATTTTAATAACTAAAGAAAATTAAAATAGATGTGACTCTTGGAATTGGTAACCTATTCATAAAACAAAATTACTTTATAAAAACTCAATTTATAGTTATACAGAACTTTGCATTCTCTAAGAACTCCTGTATTTATATATGTATTCATCAAGGTAACAGACTTGAAAGAGAAGTACACTAACGACCTTGTCCTCATTTTAAATAGATGGAAACAAAGGGTATAAATAAAAGGAAGCAATTTGCCCAAAATTACATGGAGTAGTACCTGCGAGGGAAGGGTGGAGGAACAGAGAAAAGACTATTTCAGATGAAATTATTGTTCAAAAACTGTAGAAAAACAGGAAAAGAGTTCACTGTCTAATAGTTTTTAATGATACAACTTGGATGCCTGCTACATTTCGAAGACACAGAGACATGGAATCTACACGTGTAGATGCTGGTGAAAGTGGTTTTGGTTCATGAAAAAAAAAAAACTCCTAAAACAATTATTTTTTATTAATCTGTATGTCTGAATAAAACTCTTCACCTTTTTGCTCATTTTTCTCTTTTCTTACCACTTTTTTCTTACCAAACTCTAACAACGAATGCAAGAATTCATAAATTGAAATTAACACAATGTTCATCTTGATCCTGTTGTTTGTAAATCAAGTTTAAAATGGAATTTTAAGACATGACAACTAGTTGCAATATATGATCCTAGAATATGTCCTATATTAAGAGAAACAATTGCTATAAAGTACATTATTCAAACCATTGACAAATTCTGGATTAAAGATTAAAACAGTCATCGATGTTAAATTTCTTGATTTTGACAACTGTACTTGTTTATGTAAGAAACACATACTGATTTTTAACAGGTAGAAGTATTAAGAGGTAAATGGGCATGATCCCAGCAATCCATGCACAAACGATCTGCCCCCCCCGCAAAAGATATATATATATATATATAAAAATATATAAATATATTTAGGTAGAAACAGAGAGAATGATAAAGCAAGTGTGGTAACCATTTCCAAATAGATGAATCTGAGCTCAGTTCTTCATACTATTCTTACAACTTTTCTATAAGTTAAAAATTATTTCAAAGTAAAAAATTTAAGAAATTAATTTTAAAATTCTAATATCTTACAATGTCTTTACCTTTATCACATGCAACACACAAAAAATTATACACACATACACACATATAACCTAACAATGCTTATGCTCAGCTTTTTTTTGTAATAACAGACACAAAATAAAAATCAGTTACCAGCTCTTTCTTATCATTCTGCCAGAGCTATGAGGAAAGAGCTTATTTTTTGGAAATAAACTACTTTTTAACACATTAATTAATCTGCTGTCAACAGAATTATTCCTGGGATTAGAAAGTGCAATTGGAAAATACATTAACAATTATACAACTATACACTCAATTTTTTGTTTCTTTTTTTTTTAACTTAACAAATCTCCAAAATGGTCAATGACATAATTTTTCAAACAATTTTTAAATAAGATCGCCTAGGTGCAGGAAATCTGAGTTGTAATCCTAGCTTTATTCCTGTGCAACCTTTAGGTTCATAGTCTCTTTGAACATTCGTTTTATCATCTCTAACAGTATGACAGATGTCCTACTCATATCAAACACCAAATGAGACAATGAATTTGAAAGCTCTTGGTTAAATGACAAACAAAACTAATACTGAAAACAAATATTGCTTTTTGTTTTGATGCTGGTTATTACTAAACTTCATGAGCTTTATGACACCAGCTAGAAATATTTTGTGATTCCTTTCAGGTTCAGAGATATGGTTCCCGTTGATCAGTTAGCTGTGTTTTAGGCAACCAGTTGGCCGTGTTTCTGAGAGTCAAACATGTGACTATACATAGGTAAGATAGGATTTAAAATAGGTGCATACATTGGGCTAAAGAAACTGTAAAAGGATAATGTTAATTTCTAAACAGAAATTGTATATGAGTAGGTTTTTATAATCTCCAATAAAACTGGCCTATGACACTGATTGGTGTTCTTTCTTATCAAGAGAATATTAAACATATATCTGGAATTAAATTTATAGTCACTGTTTGGAACAGGCAGAGGATAAGTACGGAACTTTGTAACCACTTATCATAAAAGATGGAAGAAGAGGTAAAGCCAGCCAGAAAATGCTAAACATTTAATCTAACCAACAAATTTTTATGGCAATGGAGACATCTGATATGCCACAAGTAATCATAAATTGTTGGTGCTGATCATTCCATTATTTTTTTTTTGAAAATAGTATGGTGCTGTCTGAGTAAATCATATTCTGCCTGGGGCTATGTAGCTTACTTCGAATTATTTCAGAATCATCTAAAATGACTCATTTTTCTATTAAAATGATGAATGGGCTAAATGAGGTATATAATAAATACTGCAGGTTTGTAAACAGATTCCTGCTCTCTAGAGAATGGAGGCCTTACTTCATTTGGTAATTCTGCCCCTCGGTATTTTCAGGAGAAGTCACCCTTAAACTGGAGTTAGTAAAGAGAAGAGTAGAGTGAATCACACTGGAATGAAATGGTGAATGTCTCTACGGTTAAGGGAACAACTGAAGATATCTGAAAATAAGTCCCCTGCTCAAATCAGGGCATAGTTCACAACATCAAGAAACACAGAAAAAACATAACTCAGTACCATTTAGGAACCATATGTGAGCAATAAAAGCAGGGATACACAAAAGGAATAAATGCAGAGCTAAGAATGTTCAACATTGTGAAGAATTTAATGTCTAATAAACAAAAATGAAGTAGCTCTCATTGCACATGGTATATCACATGGTAGACAATACTGCTATTCAATTTTTGACTGAATTCACTAAACCACAGGTCCACGCACAATAGGTTGAAAATGATTCACAAAAGATATATCAGAACTGACAGTTGTGAGACTTACCATGAAGACAAACTGAAAAGATTGCTATTGAACGAAATGGGAGTTCATCTGTTTTATTGTCTCATTCAAAATATAATGTGCAAAACACTTAATTGGGATTTGTAAGGATTGACAGACTTGATTACGCTTAT
Organism: Propithecus coquereli; assembly: GCF_000956105.1. Classification (NCBI taxonomy): domain Eukaryota; kingdom Metazoa; phylum Chordata; class Mammalia; order Primates; family Indriidae; genus Propithecus; species Propithecus coquereli. Next base: position 267,278 of record NW_012149008.1, read on the forward strand.
GTTAAACTTTTAATTTGTTACATGTTAAAGTAAACACTGAGGGCCATATTTCTTTGCCTCTTCAGTAGGAAATGAGATTATGATGTCAGTTCAATAAAATTCCAAGGCCCTAATGACAGTTCATTTCAGACCAGGCAGTGAAGCAAATATGTTAACAATAAATGCCAGACCATTAAAAAGAAATGGAATTATAACCAGCCCTTTGCACCTTAGTTACCTATGGATTTTTACTCAGTGCTCTCTATATCTCACCTGGACACCCATAATGGCCCAAGTGATAGGATGTCAATAAGCTATTTATGGTGGGGCTAACACATAGGACACCACTCAATAATAGTTGCCCTGAGCCAATTGGTTCGCAAGCAAGTTGTTAAATTTTCCAAAATATGTTTAGAATGAAAATGTAACAACACATTTTAAGCAAAGTTGCTCCCCACAGCTGTCTTTAAATATGTCTAATTGTTGCCAAGAACATCAAAAGCTTTATACTCAACTGTGCTGTCTTCTTCTCTAATCACTTTGTCAACAAGGTCACATAGTGTGAAACAGTCCCTTGGAGAAAAACAATATAAGCAAATGGTAATCACCTCTACATTGTGTTCACTGGGTAGGCTCCCTGATCTCGACAGTGAGCTCTCCACTGGCAGAAGCACGCTCAGACGTTCTCTATGTCTAGACCCCTAAGTATCTAGCCAGCACGGTATCTTGCTTCTCTAAGGCTACTTGGCTATGTTAAGATCCTATGAATTTCTGCCAACCTCCTGGATGAGGAGAGGGTCTGAAGATATACATTTGAGAAATATATTCATCTGGGTAAGTTTCCAGCATATAAGCAACACTGTAATCTGTAATCATGGTCCTATTTATTCTTTGGGCTCTTCACATAAAGCCTAGGCTGGCAAACCGAAACTAAACACGTTTATCCCTCTTCCACTGCAGTAGCAAGCATACCTGAAGCTGCCCTTCCACTCCACAGAATATTTGATTAAACATCTCTTCATAAGGTTGTGGGCATTCCAGCTGACAGTAACAATGTTGCCATAACATACAGGAAATAGGGACCACACGTGACAACAGAGAACATAAAGGGAGAAAATAAGACCCGAATGCTTTGTCCCGGAAACTATAATGGCCTGCTGGATCCAAATGCACAGGAGGCAAAAAGACACAGAGTACCTCTGCTCCCACCTGTCTTGTGGGATGCTTCCCTTTGGATCTCCTGGTAAGCTATGAACTGAAGAAGAGTTAGAAAGAATGGGAGTTGCAGATGGATCCCAGAGCCCATTCTCATCATAACACTGAGGAAAATATCTTACACCTAAATGGATCAAATTGCTCAAACATAAAGTGGAAATCCTATATTTAAGTCGTTCTCAAAAGCAAAAGCTCAAAAGCATTAACTTCTTTTTTTAGCATTCAAAGCAAACAAATATTCTAGGCATATTAGAATGATTGGGGCTTAGTGTCTAGGGCAAGAAAACCAGCACATGGCATATATAACCAGAGATTAGAGCGTTAATGGGGGTCATAATCAAAGCACTATATGGCACCAAAAAATAGCAAAATTCTTTTCTAATTATCTCTAAATGTGCAATAAAAGAAGCCAGGATAAACACTGTTACACTGCACTTTTAACCATCTGGCTAATTTTAATGATACTAAAAACCTCAAGTAATCACTCTTACTATTCTTTCACATAGAACTTCTGAACATGAACCGCGTTGATCATTTCCAAGTCACAACCCCAACTGTACCCTTCACCTGTGGGCGCAATCTCACTTATATTTGGACAGCAGTGGTATTCTTATCTCCTTCCTTTAGTCATTTTTCTCCATACCCCAAATTCAAAACCTTTTTCTCTTTTACCATGAAATTTCAACTGTCACAGTTTGAAGCACAAACAAAATACAGAACTAAAAAGCACACAGCACAAAATTAATCAATTCTTCCTCTTGATTGCTTCACTGGTGCATTTCAGACAAAAAGGAAACTGGGGATGAAAAGTGACATTTTGGTGAAACAGTTGCTTAAATCTGCAAAAACTAAATTTATGCATTCACCCACCCTATTTTTTTTTAGTGTTATTTTTTTCTAAACAGTATGAGGTTTTATAAATTCAAAAATTATAGTGTAAGTGTTGGGGCAGGGGAAGAAATCCAAGGTAACAATGACCTTCCCCACAAACTTCAGATTTGACTGGAAACTCTTTAAGGAAAAGCAACCAGATCTAACTCATCTTTGCATCCCCAGAGAACTAACAGCACCTAGGACACAGTGGATCTTTAATAAATATGTGATGAAGGGGAATGCAGAAAGGGACCAAAATACCTAATAATCTGACTCACGTTCTCGCCAAGAGTTGAACAAAACAATCAGTGCAGTCTCTGAGGCCAGGACCTTCCTCAATGATACACTGAAGTCAGACTTCTCCATATATGCTGAACCCAGGATGTTTTTTAAATTGATTCCTAATTTTTTCTATTTAAAATGGTACAGAATTGCTGACACTAGAAACCTTGTAGTTAGCCTTGATGCTTCTCTTAACCCTTCAAACCTAAAATCTTAGTAATAGTGTCTCCCAAATATTTCTTACATCTCTTCTTTTCTCTGCCTCCCTGCTAACACTGCCCTAATTCAGGCACCACCTGTTCCCACTTGGATTAATGCAAGGCTTTCTAACTGGTCTCTATGCTTCTAGTCACTTCCTCCTCTATTCCTCCTCTCACACTTCACTGGAGTGAGCTATCAAAATGTTTAACTATGTCGTTGCTTCCCTTCAAACTCTTCCATGCGTCTAGTGTAGAGTTCGTCACAGGCATGCAGGGTCCTCCCCTCCAGGATCTTAGGCCCTACCAACTACCTCTGCCTCATCCCCCAACACTCCTTGCCCTGAACCTCCCACTCGGCAACTCCTTGTAGTGTCCCACTGTCCCCATGCTTCAGTGCTTTTGCCTGCAATATCTGAGAATGCAGCATCCCTTCTCCTCGACCTTGGGGGCAAATCCTGCTCATCCTTCAAGAGTCAGCTCAGGTACGCTTCCCCACAAAATCTTTTCTATTCTTTCCCACTCCTCTCCTCCTATTTCCAGGACTTGAGTAAATTCAATTATGCATTTATTCAACCAACAAATATTTATTGACTGCTTACTGTTTGCTCAGCACTCTCATATATTAGGTACTCAAATATGGGTCTAACAATTCAATGCAGATATAGCAATGAGTTAAAAAGAATGCAAAGTTCCTGCTTTCACAAAAGTGAGATTTCCTGCAAGACTCTAAGAAGTACAGCTCTCTAAAAGACTTAGCACCTTTAAACATTTTTAATGTATCTGCCTTCCATGTTATACTATGAATTCCTTAAGGACAGGATTTTGTCTTCTTCATTTAGTACTTAGCACAGTACTTTTCTTACAGTAAGCACTCAATAAAACATCTGTCCAAAGAGTGAAGAAAACTATCTCACATTTAGCTTTATAACTTCCAGAATATTTAAGTAAATAGTACCTTAAGTAAGTAAATCAAGACTTCCTTTAAAGTTTAGATTTTCTAAAAAATGAAAACACTACACAGTTCTATGGTGATAGCAAGAAATAGCTAACATTAAACCAGCATAACTTAATGACAGAAAAAAAGTGAATCAAAATTTTAATTGGCATTTTAAAAAGAATACATAATTGCAAAGTAAAAAAAAAAAACAACCTACTACTCTTCAATTTAAAAAAAATGTAATGACATAGCAAATATTAGATTCCATGTACAGGAGCTTAAAAATACACAAAATAGCAAGTTGCATTAACTTTACAGGTTTCCTGGTCCTGTCCTTTTTATTTATCTTTACCGAGGTGCCTTCCTGCTCCTAAGCAGCATACTTTCTTTTTTCAATTGAGGTAACTTACCGCCTTCGGACCAGCCCTAGAAACATACTTTTAATGTGAATTTCATTTAACATTTTCATGTAGGTAAAATTATCAGTGAACTGCCTCTTCCAAAGCCTCTGGATAAAATCAATTGATTAAAATACTGGCACCAGTCAATGCAGGGTAAGGGGAGAGGCTGGTGTGCTCTCCTAGAATCTAGAGCAGGATTAACAGCTTCCCCAGCTAAAGCAATTCTTCCAAAGGGGGAAGTTTTGATCTGATCCTATTTTAAAACTTCAACAGGGCCTTCGTGACTTTGCTCTTCAAAGAGCTTTAATAAAGCTAGCTGCTAAAACAACTGTGGGAAGAAAAACCTGGACTTATTTCACAGTACCAACGTCATATCGGCTCCTCTCCCCACATCCTCAGTGCCCCTAGTTCTCCTGAAAGACAGCTTTTTAATTACTTCGAATGTGTGAAAACCAACCTTTACTTTCCTGCAGGCTGCAAAATTGGGTTCTAAATAAAGAGGACTAAAACCAGTGTTTGGCTATCACTTAGAGTCGCATGTACTAGAATTAAGAATGGCAGCAATAGGTGCTTAGCACTCACAGCAAAGAAATGTTAACATTCTTGGGGTGACTCACACATGAATTACAGGCTCTGAAGATGCCCACCTCTCCCCTTGGGGATCAACAAACTAAGGAACAACAACAGGCCTGTAGTCACATTCCACACCACACAACTCTGTTTTAGAGAATGGTGGTATGCATAATCTGAAAACCCAAAGCGTCTGGGAAATACATACGTGGTGGAAAAAAGGCAGAAAGAACTTCATACCTCTAAACACTGATGGTAAGTGACAGAATTACAATACTGCTCATTTTCTTAGTAATTTTTTTTTATTTTCTAAATTTTCTATGATATTCTTGTATTATTTTAATAATTAGGGGAAAACTCAATGAACATCCAGCCACTAAAAAGTGACCATACAAAAACAAATTTATTGGTATAGAAACCTTTACCATATAGTCTAAACGTTTTGATGTGAAGGCTATTGTATGAGTTATATAAATATGTGTATACTATGATCTGTTTGAGGAAATACATTTGCACACATTAAAAATAAAATTTAGTAGAAAATAAAAAGGAATATAAAAACTATGAACCAGAATGTTAACAGCAGTTATCTCTGGATAGTGGTACTTTGAGTGATTTTAATATTCTTCATATTTACTTTCTGGTCTTTATCCAATGTCTATGTATGTCTTCTATAATAACAATAAAGGGATAAATCTGGCAAATAAATCGGGAATTAAATTGCCATCGGTAGCCACGTTGCTGTGGCCACAACACAACCACTCAGATGTCTGAGAACACTCAAGGCAAGAAGGGACCCTCCTGAATCAGCTATCATCCTCCTGTATAAATTCTACTTTTGTTCCCTAAGTGCTTTGAAGACTCTATTTGGCCAATATTATGATAGATGCTGAAATTCAGGAGCTCTGAGTACTGTAATTTGCCATCTATACCCACAACCCCAGAATCGTTAAGGAAGAAATCTACAAAACAGAATGTACAACACCAGTTTCTTATGCTTAACCAGCTAAACAAAAGAAAATAAAAGCAGACAATGGACAAGATTTATTAGATAAAAAGAGCAAATAGACTGAAGATATGCTATTCCAACCACACACACTGCGTAATATAATTTAGTTACTGTTGGGTAACATATCTTTTTATACTTTTACATTTTTTGTGAAAACTCTCCTCTTTCTATGTCTTTGTGTGTGTGTGTGTGTGTGTGTGTGTGCATGTGCACTTAATGAGCTTTTTCAGTTTTTTAATCTTGTTTGTCTCCATGGACTAAGAGAACAAAACAAGTTCAGGGGAAGAAAGGTGGAAAGAGAAGAGTGCTTCAAAGATAAGATGCAAAAGGGCAAAAGCTGGGTCCAAATGCCAACCAAGGATTCTTCTGCCCTCTGGAAACTAAGAATTTTGCTCTCAGCTTCCTCAAACATGAGCACTATTAACCCTCTCCACTCCACCCTCAGCCTTCAAATTGGGGACTTTAATATGCATGAAGATGACCCGTCAGCCCACTGGCCTGACAGTTTTTTAACTCCCTCAAAAGAAACCCCTTCAGCTTAGATGTACAACAGATACAATCATCAACTGAGTCACTCAATGCTTACTGCCTTTAATTCTGAAATTATTCTCCTTTCACAATGACTGACTTTCCTTCCACCTCTCTTATTCTCTTAGTTCCACAGAATGTGTGTGCTGCTCTCAGGGCGGCTGCCAGTCAGCCCACTGACATTTCTTCCTTCATCTGTCACCACGGTTCTGGCTTATCTACCCCTGCAGCCTGGACCCTGGATTAGTCACTAAAGAAATGGATTCATTGTACATGAACTTCCTTTCACTTTCTCTGTTTGCATCTGGTAATAGGTTAGACTCTTGACAAAATGATCAAAGTAAAGAACAGATGAGAACAGAAACTAACCCTTTTCTTACAAAGTGTTAATGATTTCCAGTTGCCTAATGAACTAGGAACATCCCCCTAGCTCTTGAATTCAAAGTTCTCCACTACATGTTCCCGCTCTCCCTGCCCAATGAGTTTCCGAATGTTTTACAAGGAGGATTAAAGGTTCTGAGAAGTTTTATCTGGGTTTCTAGGAAGGCCCACGTGGGCACTGAGCAGCCAGGACTCCAGGGTTCAACCAGAGCAGCTTCACTTTTATCTAACAATAGAAAATTATTCAATAAATTATATTGAATACAGAAGACAGATAATTACTCAGCCATTAAAAACTATAATTCAGGAAAATGTTTGGCAACATAGGAAAATGTTCATGATCCTAGACATTATATATGGCATTATCCAAATTCTTCAATATGTAATAAACCTATAAAAGAAATAGTCTAGAGGGAAACACATACCGGTATAAACCGTGGATGTATCAGAAAGACAGATTTATGCTGGGCGTGGTGGCTCATGCCTGTAATCCTAGCACTCTGGGAGGCTGAGGCAGGAGGATTGTTTGAGCTCAGGGGTTCGAGACCAGCCTGGGCCAGAGTGAGACCCTGTCTCTACTAAAAATAGAAAAAAATTAGCCGGACAGCTAAAAATATATAGAAAAAAATTAGCCAAGCATGGTGGCGCATGCCTGTAGTCCCAGCTACTTGGGAGGCTGAGGCAGTAGGATCGCTTGAGCCCAGGAGTTTGAGGTTGTTGTGAGCTAGGCTGACGCCACAGCACTCTAGCCCAGGCAACAAAGTGAGACTGTGTCTCAAAAAAAAAAAAGACAGATTTATAAATGCCTTTTAAATTTTTTTCTAATTAATAATCATTTTTTTAAAAAACATGTCTATGTAATTTTTTTAAAACTATTTTCTTTAAAAAAAATTATTTGTTCTCTTCAAAAAGATAGTTCCCCAAGGCCCTTGCTCTGTATTTTCTCTTTCCTACAGCCCAGGGAGTAATTGAGCAAACCTTACTCACCTTTGCTGGAGTCTTCCAGACTAACATCTGGTAGTCACCAGGAGGGAAAGAAAGAAGGCTAGGCTGCTGGCTCCAGAGATTTCAAAGACAATAAAACCAAAAACAGGGGAGAAAAAAGTAAACAGACAACAATTCCTCAGGCATGATACATGTGCCTGTGTCTGTGTGTTGGTATTTACTTCAATACTTATGAAGTTACCTGCCTTAAAGCCCTTCATGGTTAATGTGTGTGTGTGTGTAAAACACAGTCTCATTCTGTCACCCAGGCTGGAGTGCAGCGGCACAATCACAGCTCACTGTAACCTTGAATTCCTGGGCTCAACTGATCTCCCACCTCAGCCTCCCATGCCTGGCTAATTTTTTTTTTTTTTTTTTTAAGAGAAGGGGTATTACTATATTGCCCAGGCTGATCTTCAACTCTTGGCCTTCGTCTCCCAAAGTGCTGGGATTACAGGCGTGAGCCATCACGCCCAGCCCTTGATGGTTAATCTTAAATTGTCAGCTACCTGTAAGAGGCAAAAAATGAAGAAAATCTAGGCAAAAAGAACATGAATATTATTAACACTAAAAGTTGGCACAGAGTACTTAGCTTTTCCCAAACATCAGGGATTTCCCTGTAGGCAAGAATTTCCTACTAAATCTTTAATACTCACCAGGTGCTTTGCCTTAGCACGTTCTTCCTCGCTTGATATCCTCTCTCGAAGGATAGCCCTGGTTAACTGCTCATTGGCAGCTGCCCTCTCTTGGTCCAGATCTTTGCCTTGCTTTAGTCTGAAATGACAAGAAAGGTGTAACTTAGAAAAGGTATTTTATTAGTTGATATTATTTCTTGTTAAGTAATTAAATAAAAAGGTAGAAACACATAGCCAAAAGAGTCATAGCCGAAATCATCTTGGCCCATAATCTATCAAAAGCAGGTATAACAGTAAATCCCCATGCAGCCTCTACGCAAGCACTTAAAATAGCCAAATTCAAATACATGAAGAAGCTCATTAAGTTGGCTACCAAACATATGTAAGCTTTACAAAGTTCTTATGTAAAACTGAAATCTGCCCACCAAAAAATTCTTTCCCTTCTACTTCCATCTGTCCTCCAGAAATTTAAGTAATAAAACTAATTAAGAAGCTATCTACATAACAAATATTTGAAGACAACCAGACTCTTTCCCTCAAAACTAACTCAACTATTTATTGAATAGGCCGCAGATGCAGTGGCTCACGTCTAACAGACTTCGGGAGGCCAAGGCAGGAAGATCGCTTGAGGCCAGGAGTTTGAGACCAACCTGGGCAATATAAATTTTAAAATTTTTTAAATTAATTGCACAAAGTTGCACATTCCTGTAGCCCCAGCTACTTAGGAGGTTGAGGCAGGAGGATTGCTCAAGCCCAGGAATTTGAGGTTACAGTGAACTATGATAGCATCACTGTACTCCAGCCGAGATGAATACACACCAGGCACTGTGCTAGGCATTGAGGACACAATGGTGAACAAGACATACAGGTCCCTGTCCTTGTGGATCTTATATTATAGTGGGGAAAACAGAGACGTTAGAGAACTAATAACACAATGAAGACATCTTTCCTCCCCATTTGTTACCCCTATTTTCCAACAATCCTCATAGGCAAATATGGCTACAATCCTCATGTGCAAATATGGCCTTTTTTTTTTATTTCAGCATATTATGGGGGTACAGATGTTTACATTATGTATGATGCCCTTGCCCCGCCTCCCCCCCAAATCCAAGCTTCAAGTGTGTCCATCCCCCGGGAGGTGCTCATGGAACTCATTGTGCATATGCCTGTCCCCTCCTCCCCCCTCCCCATCCCCCTGCCCAACATCCAATA